>NW_012092030.1:7930-25180 GCF_000956235.1 Wasmannia auropunctata | reverse complement strand
AGATATTAATTCATGATTCTTTTATTAATCTTGTGTTTTTAATTATTTTCATTCGTAAATTCAATAGTTTAGCTGGAGGTACTATTAATAAAACTCACAGGTATGATTTAGGCGGCCGGTTTGCTGAATCGTGCTTTTGACAGCTTGTTACAAAAAAGCTTACAATTAGAATAAATTAATTTGCTATTGAAGTGAAAGATTTAACATGTAATATTAGATGCCTTGAACATTAAGCTACAATTTCCAACGTTCGTTTGTATTCTAAATAGTACCAAACGTGAAATATAACCAAAAATATCTTAAGTGATACGCATTCAGCAACTCTCCCCTACATTACGTAAAATTACGTAGAAAATTATTTATAATTTTCGAACAACAAAATCTTGCAAATTTGTGGAATAGATGTAAGCTAATTGTTTAGAATTCAATTTAAAAATTATAAAGGGCAATCAGCCAAGCTGGTTCTTAGTGCTAACTAATTATATTTTTGCAATACAAAATTACATAAGATAATAAATACTGTACAATTGTTTCGACTTTCGATATTTATTATATTATGTAATTTTTTATTGTAAACATAATTTGTAGAGATTAAGAACCAGCTTGGCTCCTTGCCTTTAAAAACCAACTTGTTAGCTTCTTGTCTACTGGGATTTTTATTGATATTATTTTGGTCAATATTTTTAGTATCGTGCTTTAGGAATGTTACGCCTTGGTAATTCTTGGATTTTTTTTTAAACTGAGATTTTACATATATGAAATAAATGCAGTCAACACAAAGATATCATATACGCCTTATTGCTATGACGATAAAATAGAATGATAATTATTATGTCGCACCTAATTGTATTAATATATAAATTAATACATACACTAGCAATACAAATTTAAAGCTATTAATGTTAAAGAACTCTTATATTTATTATATTACATTTAAATATATTTGTAAATATATATTACATATTTATAAATGTATTTAATAATAAATATAAGAGTTCTTTAATATTAATATCTTTAACTTTGTATTGCTATTGTATGTATTAATTATATAGTTTATAATGAATGTTTGTAATGAATTATTAATAAATAAAATGGAGAATATTGATAGCTGTTGAATGTCTTTATTTAAAGTTAGTTATAATAGAAATTCTCTTTTCTTTTACATAAATATAAAAGGAAAACAGAGACAAGGTCAGATATAAAAAAGGATTAAGAAGCAATATTATTTCTAGTATTATTATTCTGGCATATTTGGTGGATATGGTCCAGGACCAAGAGGTCTCTTATCTTCTCCAGGCACAAGTATACCGGCTTTTGTCACACATTTGGCAGCGTAGGTCAAACATTGCGTATAACGACAGCAATCACTATATTGTGTACACTAAAAGATTTAAAATAATATAATATTCAGAGACGTGTTATCCGAAACATGAAAAATTACTATTAATTAATATTGCGGATGTACCGATATAGGTTTAAACATTTTCTTATTACCTTAATATAAAGTTTATATGAATAGCATAGAAAACAAAATATGAAATTAAAAATTGTATAATTCTAATATTGTTTTCTTTGATATCTTTATAATAATCTTTATAATAAAGAAAACGACTATTTTTCATTTTAAAAAATATATAAATACTTACATATTGACCCAAAGGACTACATTTTTCTTCAGAAGCAACCATAGTCATAGCAATCATAACAAAAATAGTGAAAATAACGAACTTCATCTTGCCAGTGTTTTCTGTAATTATTATTTCTTACAATATATCGACAATTTGAAATACACGTCAATACAATATGTTGGTAATACTTTTATAAAAATTGTTATTTTAATTTCAAGTGAATTTATCTTTTAAATAACAAACTAATAAAACAAGAGATATTTTATAATTAATGTAATATCAGAAGATAATTTAAATTTTGAACTTTCAAATTTTATTTCTAAAAATTAGATAAATGCAAAAACTTACTGTTTTTCTTGAGAAGCAAAACCGATCATGCAGGTCATACGATGTAATCGTAACTGATCAATTTTTGATCTTCAAAGTGTATTTATACTTCATATCGCACTTGTGCAAATAAAAAATGTTGCAAATGTATTGCTTACATTGTTTGCTGTATATAAGAAGACATCTATTTGAGCAGATTGTTACAAGGTTATATTCTTGCGCTTTTAATTTTAATTATTGATAATAATTATAAACATCCAAAAAAATGTTCCACTTATAAGCGGGAAATTCCTTTAAGCATTTTCTCTAATCAAAAAAATTTTACATGAAGCATATTCCTCAGCTATAACGCGTTATATTTATCTACAAAAAAGTAGCACATGCGCTATAATCAAAAATAAATTTTCATAGTAATTCGATATTCCTCTACATTTTAGAATATTTTCTTGAGCCATATATAAGAGGAAAATCTTTTAGCATCAAAAGGGTGCTAAAGGATGGAATATTTTTTTTTAGTGAAGGGCATATTTTTTATTACAGTTCCGTATTTTACAATATTTGATATTCTGTAAGGTTCAATCACGTAATACTTATAATAATTAAATTATATTGTAAAACACAATGGTATTAAATATTTTATCACATTATTAAAATTTTATTTTATTAAACTGCATTATAGAAATTGTATATAGAAATTTACCAAAAAGATTTTTTAACACATTTCTTATGAACGTTTAGATCTACTGAAATATAATGAATTAACTCTTATAATCGTGAGAAACTTTTTATAAAAAAGTTGTTTTATAGTACAACAAATTTAAATAGTATTGTTTTTTTTTTAATTTGTGATTCTAATTTAAATATAACCGCTAATTATTTGAGATGAGATAAAAGTTTATTAAATGTTTTAAGAAAACGTACATAATATTAATTAACAATTTAAGCTTAATTAACAAAAAAATCAGATCCTTTTTTTAACTGCTGTTCTATTAATAAATGAGATTTATCAAGATAAATGTAGTCAGCACACAGATATTGTGGCGATTGCATCGTCATTACTTACTCCAACTAATCATAAAATTTAATCTGCGCTAAAATTCTTGTAACTATTAAATTTAATTTGCATTGAAAATTCGTGAAGAATAAGAAGGCAGGTAGACGTATTCATGCTGACAAATTCGCGGATCCGCTCAGCTGATCGGTCACGTAAAAAAAACAACAAAAAGTGAGCAAAAACGTAAGACAGAGGAGACAGTTAGCCGTTGGCGTATAGACAAGGGAATAATAACGCGTGAAATTATAAAATCGTTTTTATTGAAATGCATAGACTTATCATGGCTAGCGATGACCAAAACACAATCGTAACACTGTACGCGTTAAATTACAATTTGAATTCCGAGCTCGAACAATTATTGTAAACTATAAGCGCCAGAAAGAAAGAACAACGGAATTAGAACTTGAGATTTAAATGCCCTCGCGTAAACAGCGACGAAAGAAGAGAGATGACTGAGCGAATAAGGAAAGATAGCAATTCGGCGAGGAGACGAAATTACTCGGACGTAATTTCTCGTGTACAATGCGTTATAATAAAATTTTAACTTTGCCGGACTTTAAAAGACTGATTTTATAAAATTATAAATCATTCCCGTATATCCGCTTCTATTAAATCTAGCCAAAAAAGAGAAATATATAATTAAACCAAAATATTATGCTTCATTGTTATGATAAAGTTGAACGATTATGTCATACTTAAAATGTATTAATATATAAATAAATAATCTCACATACATATAATAAGAATACAAATTTAAATACTAATAACTATTATGTTGCACTTAATTATATTTAATATATGTATAAATAAATAATCTCATATACAATAGCAAAGTTAAATATATTAAATGTATTAAAAAATTCTTTTACATATTGTTAAATATATTAAACATATTAGTAAGTGTATGTTACATATGTATAATTCATTATTAGTAAATAAAATGAAGATATTGATATTTCTCTTGAACGTCTTTATTTAAAGTTAATTATATCAGAAATTTTCTCTTTTTTTATAAATATAACAGAAAAATAGCGCCATGATCAAAATAAAGAAATGTTTGGTGATATTATGATTCTAGTATTATTATATTTTGGCATAATTGGTGGATATGATCTAAGACTAAAAGACCTCTTATTTTGTACTCATACAAGCACTTCGAATGACACATATTTGGTAGCGTAAGACAAACATATCGAACTAAGGGTAGCAGTTATATGACATCAAAAATATTTAAAACATAAAATAATATATTTGATTGTTTTACGCTGCCAAATGTTATCCAGTGTTTGTATCTGGATGTATCTGGATCAAGGCGTGTTATTTGACATTAAAAAAATTAAATAATTTGAAGGACTTAGGCTTCTAAGAATAAATCAAATATATACTGAAGCCTATCGAGCCGACACGGATGTTGATATGTATTAATTTTTTTTACAATATCCAGCCACACGCAAACTGCGCGCCGCATATTCATCGGTCTTGAAACACAATTCATTACATGAGGCCGGAATAAACTTGTCACAAATTAAATCAGTTAACGATTTAATCTCTTTGATGCTAAATACACATCTATAAGATCCCCTTTCCCCCGAATTGTGGTGTGGTATTGTAAAAAAAATTATTACACATTATCATCCGTGCGGGCATGTGTAAAACATACACACATACACACACATTGTGCAAAATCCGATTGCCAACCTTCCTATGGTGCTAAGGTAATGCCGATCATACATAAGAAAAATACATTTACTTTAAAATGCTGTAATTTTGCGAAAAAAAATCGTAGCCACTTGCATTTTTTTTAAATTGAAGAGGAAGATTCAAACTTTATGACGCTGTAAGCCGCATTTTCGAGACAAATTTTCCCAAGGCCATGCATTACGTCAAACATTGCAATTTTCATTATGACAAACATGCCTCTCAGATTTAAGAGTTTAGAGTAATAGAGATGCATTAAACTTAAAATCGTTACAGAATATCTTAAAGTATCTCTTAAAATGCCAAAATCATCTACTCTTTGATTTAGCACAGTGCCGCACTAAGTTCAGCGGCTTAAAACATAAAAATAAAACATAAAAATTTTATTTCTGTCAGGAAACTTTTTGGGGCTAGTGTATATATATTATTAAGCATAATATATAAAAATTTATATACACTAAAATATTTCACTATATAAGATTCAACAGCAGATCTGAGCACGTCCAAACGGAACGATGACTCGTCACAAAATCAATATGGTTCGCGTTTAAAAAAACATCACGCGTTGTCAGGAGAACGCTTTACAACTTTCTTCGATCTGCTGTTTGAATCTTTGCTGTATTTGCTAATCTAACGCATTAAAGAATTTGAGTGTTTCTATAAAGTGTCTACTTTATTTGCTTGAGTTTCCGCGAGTGCGCGAAAGAATAAATTTCGATCTCAGAGCGTAACAATATATACCTACGTCGCAGCCTTTTTATATAATCAGTCTTTTTGCAAAAAGGTTAGCCTCTTTGCAAAAAGACGCCTTTTTGCATAACGCCTTTGAAAATGGTTTGGGTTAGGTTAGTTTGAAACAAGGTGGATCCCCCCGTAGAAGGGGCACAACATATGTACAGCTTCCACGCATGTACTTTACATGCGAAACCAGTGATCCACATGGGTTTGCAATAAATGTTTGCAATAAATGACATAATCCAAACCATATAATTCTTGGTAAAAAGGCTGCGACGTGTACATGTATTATTAAATATATATTACATATATTTATAATTAATTATAAATAAATAAGATAAAGAATAATGATAGCTCTTGAAAATTTTTATTTAAAGTAGGTCATAACAGAAGTTTTTTTTTTATATAAATATAAAAAAATATATATAAAGTCATAGTCACAGTCAGATATAAAGAAAGTGTTTTGAAAATATTTTTTAAATATTTTGTACTGGTTTGAATGTTGTGGTATGCATTTGTTTAGACTCCACACTTTTTAATATTAGTCACACATCTGCTACTACAGCAGTCTATATCTTGGGTACACTAAAATATTAAAAATATAATATTTACAGACGTGTTACTCGAGATTAAAATTAATATTAATTAATATTGCAAATGCATCGATACAGATGTAAAATGTTTTTTTATGGTTTTAATAAGTTTATGTGAATTATGCACAAAGCAAAACATGAATTAAAATTTTTTTAATTCTGATACCGTTTTTTTCTTGTATTTCTTTATAATAAAAACAATTATCTTTTATGAGATAATTATATATAAATACTTACATCGTGAAAGAAAGGAAAACAATTTTCTTCTGAAGCAACCATAGCCATGGCAATTATAACGAAAATAGTGAAAATAACGAATTTCATCTTGTCAATATTTCCTATAATTATTGTTTTTTATATAATATCAATTAGATACGCGCAAGCAGTATAACAATAATGCAATATGATAATAATACTTCTATAGAAGTTGCCATTTCAACTTCACGTGAATTTATGTTAACCTGAATTTATCTTTTAAATGACGAAACTAATATATGAATTTATCTTTTAAATGACCAAACTAATAAAACAAGAAACATTTTGTTATTATTATTATATCAATAGACAGTTTTTTATGAACAGATTGTTATCTATTAATTTGAATTCTCAATTTTTATTCTAAAAAATTAAATGCTTGATGGAACTTACCGTTTTTCTTGAGAAGCAAAACCGATCATGCAGATCATACGATGTAATCGCAACTGATCAATTCTTGATCTTCGAAGAGTATTTACACTTCATATCACACTTGTTCAAAGTAAAAATATTAAAAAATGTATTGCTTACGTTGTCTGCTATATGTAAGAAAACGTCTGTTTAGGCAGACTATTATAAGGTTATAATTATTCTTGATGTGTCTTTAATTCGAATTATTAATCATAATTATAAGGTGTTTATTTTTTTATTATAGTTTCGTATTTTTGCATTTTGTTGGCGTTAAAACGTTTTACAATGTTTGATATTCTATAAGATTAAATTACGTAATATAATAATCAAATTGTAAAACACAATTGTATTAACTGTTTTCTCATTAAAATTTTATTTTATTATTAAAGATTGACATTATATAAATTGTATCAATAGGCATTATCTAAATTGTAATCAATATCCCTTATGGGATATACGGCAAAAATGCAAGGGTTAAAAAATTTTTTTTAATATAAAAAATAAATATTTTGAATTTCTAATATTTTTTTATAGTAGTGAACAGTCTAAAGTTTTTACTAGTATAATTCATTTACCTTAAACATAATAAATAATGTCTGATAAATTCAGTTTTTAATAGGTGCGGCGTATACGCCGGAGTTACCCTGTTTCAGAACGACGTTATGTTTCACATATTACTTAATCAAATTAACAAGAAAGTCAGATACTTTTCTTAACTGTACTGTTCCATTAATAAATGAGATTTTATATATACAAAACAAATGCAATCAACTCAAGAATATTACATACATTATTACTATGACGATGAACTTGAATGATAACTATTATTATTATGTCTCACTCAATTTTATTACAGTCGAACTTTGATAACTCGAATCTCAAGGATCTAGAAAAACTGTTCGAGTTATAGAGTTTTTGACTTATCAAAATTCGAGTAAAAAAGAGTTAACATATGAAAATTTGACTTGCGGAGGCTTTGTACGAGAGTTTATTATTTTCCGATTATAATAGCTTTTAGTAGAAAAAAAATCAATATTTAATAATGAATTATTTATTGCATACGTATGATAAATCTAACCATAAAACAAAATATTAGGTTATTACTCATGGTTACACATAGCTACAACTTCGAATTATAGAGGTAGAGACAATAAAAGTTTGACTTATAGAGGTGAACTTCGACTTGTAGATGTCTGGCTACTTTAAATTCGAGTTACAGAGGTAAAATATAACTATATCTAAATGCCTGACAAATACTTCGAGTTAAGGTAGGTTTTATTTCGATTTATAGAGGTTTTCCGCAGCGGAGCGGAAAGGGATGAACAAAACTTTTATCTTATAGAGGTTTTCGAGTTGTAGAGATTCGAGTTATCGAGGTTCCACTGTAATACATGAATAAATAATTTTACATACCTACATAAAATAGCAATGCAAGTTTAAATATATTTACATTAAAGAAACTCTTATATACATTAATAAATATTATATTTTAAATATATTTATAAATATATACATATATACATATATATATATATATGTGTATATATATATATATATATATATATTACATACATTGTGACGTAACGTTTTTCAATCGTCTGTCACAAGAGCCATATCGCCTGACCGAGAAAGCAAGATTTGGACTCTGCGTCCTCTCCGCTTTAGGGAGGCGAGCGTATTCACGCGCATACGATTTCGTAGCGCATTTCATCGTGCATTTACTTGATAATTTTATTCTAAGCATAGCGATAAGTTATCGAGATCGACGCCGGTTAATCTGTCAACGCGTGTAAGTTTCTCGTCTCTACCAACTCGGCGGGAAGAAGATGAAGACGGACGCTGACACCGGAGCTGGAGGTGCCAAAATTCACCGGGGGAAACGCAGAACACGCAGATCGGAATAACTTTTATTGGAAGTTTAACAATCGAGCCCTTTCCTTGAGCCCTTTACTGCTGTCAGCATTTTTCCGCAAAAAATAGTAAGACGCGATCGGCTGCCGCAGAGATGTAATCCCGCGCATCCGCCACTTGACGCGCAGGGAGCGAGGCGGAGGAAAATTAATCGAGAGACCAAAGCGGACTGGAATATCGAAGAGAGCGCGGATTCTGGTGGGAATGATCATTTCCAAGGACATCTTGGAGGACTTTACGGGCCGTGGGCCTGGAAAATCAAAGGAAATTCGAAGCTCGCACCACCGATCGCGAGATATTCGGCCACTCGCGACACCCATAATTCGTGGACGTCGCGCTAGAAGGGTTAGGGCTATAATCGGCATGAATTATCGGCCGTGACACCTCGCGATCTGCATTAGAGCACTATAGATGTAGGTACTCCTGTTCGCCATCTTGGTTCTACTTGGTTATAATAGTTGCTTTCCATTTTCACATAAATGATGCCGATTTTGAGTCTAAAGTTATGTATTTTATATTCAGATAATGACGTCATTACTTGCTTATTTTGGTGGAAAGTTATCGCGTACAAAAGTATAAATTTATACCTCACTTTTAATATGAGTTATAACAGACTCAGTAAAAAGCATACAATTTCGAGCTTGTGCAGATTTAAAAAAAAACTCAATTAAATTTCACTTATTAGAATAAAAAGGAACGTACATTCAACTGACAATGAGTTATGACGTTACAAATGAGAATTATCTGAATTTTGGCGTAAATGGAAAGCAGCTAATACGTGGTGAGTTTATAGTATACGTCTGATGAAGTAAATGTACATTACAATCAAGATGCTTTGCTGCGTTGTAGCAAATTGCAATAATAAAATAAAAAATTGTAATAATTAATAATTTTTAACTTTATTGCAGAGCAAACTTCGAGGTTACATTGTTCACTTAGCTGGAACCAAGATGGCGGATGAAAATACTCACATCTATACTGCCTTATCTGCGTGCTTCCTGCAGGATCCCCCAGTCAGCACTTATGTTCGACAATGCAAGATCCGAATTTGAATGTCGAGATGTGAGGATTCCGGTTAAGAGATAGCTGCCGCCTTTGGCGAGACGAACGTCATAAAATATTTTTTACAGCAGTCGGTTTCACTGTCGGGCGAATCGCGTATTAAGTATTTCGTGTATTTTTGTGCGTGCGTTTCGAGAATAGATTCTGTGTGTCGCGCCATCCGATCGACAACGCCATATATCGAGTAAAGTCACTAAAGTCGCCGTATTTGCGCTCGCCTTCGCCGAGTCAATCCGTGTCGTCTAATTGTGCGTTGTTTTGTGTCGCTTACCAGAATTTTACCATATTAATAATTATTTGAATATACATGACATAATGACTCTTATGAACTTTATTGCAAATATACATACAAATAAATGTTAATTATATATTGTTAGAAAGAAAAAGAAAGGAGAAATGGGTTCGTATAATATTATATATATATTGTGTGTGTGTCAGAGTACATAAAATGAAAAGCACATCTATTTGTTATGTTTTCATGCTGTATAACAGGTAGAAGCATTATAGAAATATACAGCATAACTATTTATTATCGTCTATTATTGTTAGTTGCATCCAGGAACGAGATTTTTGAAATTACAATTGTTGATTTCGGGGTCGAAGGCTAGTCCACTTCCACAACTGAATTCGTATATTTTATAACCGCTATCGACTTTTAGGCATCGGTAGAATATGCTGCAATCTTTTTGATCGCGGACAAAACCTTCCTTCTTGCAAATACCACTAGGAGATGCAGTCACTGGTGGTTGCGTCGTTCGCGGTGATTGTGTCGTTTGCGATGGTTGCTTGGTTGACAGTTCTATTGGGACTTGTCTCCTAAGTCTGGCATTCAATGTTTTCAGCAGAGGATACTTTTCACCACACGTGCCGAGGAAGTCGTCGGTCTCAATACTCCACACCATCGCGCCACCGAGACCCAAGGAATTGATATAAGCGGTCTTCTCGGCAAAAGAACTGTGCACGCGTGATTATACATTATATATGTATATATATTATCACATTCTCGCGCAATGCATATTCTCGTCCATCTTTTTCAATTAACTTTTAATTTCTATCGAAAAGGGGAATGGATTGAAAAAAAGAGACGGCGTTATCAAAATTGTATTACTAGAGAGAATGCATTATGCTAGAGAGAATATTACATTAATAAAAATTACGATAAGAACCCAGGTAGCAACTTGAAAACGTTTCTGAGTGGTTAAAATGTCTACTCGAAAAGCATTTAAAGAAACTTTCTTTTTGATAAAAAAAAAAGTAGAGAAATATAATTAAAATATTATTTTTGCTCTAGCTGTGAAAAAGCTCTCTTGCTTGAAAAAAACGAATGCGCAAACAGGATGGGTACTTCCGGGAAAAACCGATAAAACCTGAAATTCTCAGGGAATTTTTGTCCTGAAAATTATGGATTCTCATGAAATTTTGGTACTCAGGGAAATTTTTTGAATTATTAAAATTTAATTTTATCCCTTTAGAAAGTAAACGTGGCTCCATATCGAAGGCTCCTGATATTGAAAGTTAATTTATTTTAAAATTGACATATACTATATATGAAGACTCTTCAATCTAAAAAATAATAATCCAGAAATAATAAATCAGGCATTAAGAGTCTAATAACGCAGAACTTGGTGCGTGAAACAATGTAATCTTCACTTATGTAGTTATATCTCCGTACAAAATCTTTTGTTACGCTCGAAAAATTTTGTATGAAAATGTAACTATTGTACATATGAGAAGATTAAATTGTTTCACGCATCAAATTCTATACGTTATTAGAACTCTTAGTGCTTAAATTATTTTAAAGCTGTATTGAGAAATTCTCTAATCTTACCTGGAATTTTGAATAAAATTCCTGGAAAATCTGAAAATTTTCACGAAATTTTTTTACAAAATTTGAGTACTCGCCCTGACAAACTTTTTTACAGATGGAGAAAAAATGATATTTTGATTATATTTCTCTACGTTTCTTTTTTTTACCAAAAAGAAACGTTTCTTGAAACGTTCTTCAAGTGGACATTTTAACCACTAAGAAACATTTTTAAGAGTCAATTATGAAACATTTCTGAAACGACGTGCTAGGAATTGTAAAGGAATAAAGGAAGGACCCGAGGAGAATAATTACTAATTACTAATACATTGCACTTACGTTACATCGTCGTAGCCCACCCACTGATCGCCCTTGTAAGCGTACGGTGTGCGATGCTCTTCCTGACGAGCAACGGTCCAGCCACCCTGTTTAAAGGATTCGCAAATCTCATTGTATCCGAGCATGCCACCCTCGCGAGTGTACGGACCGGCAGTACCTGGTCCAGTGATAGGCGCTCCAAGGCCATGCTGATTCGTATCTGCGAGAGTAAAGGCCCTACCGTAGAATGGTACTCCAAGGATTAATTTCTCGGGCGGACAGCCATTGCGCAACCAATAGTGTACAGATGCGTCCTGCAAGAATGAATGTTATTTTCTTTAAGTTGTGTTTGTTGGTGACATTGATTGGTGGTATTGAATAATTTCAAATGTCAAATAAATTAAGGGGGTATTCTAGTTTAGAGGCCAAATTTTTATGCTATTTTTGTAAATTTTTTTAAAAGAAAGTATAAAGTTTTTTGGGCGTTTTTTCCTACATATTTATACATATTTGAAATATGTTTCAAAATATTTGTATCTAAAAATAACTATAAATAAGTATAAGCTGTATAATATATACTGAGGTTATAAAAAAAAAAGATTGGTCCACGGTATCCATAATTCCGGCTGTTCTGCTCATTTAAAACAAAAAAATCAAAGAAATTCTTACTTAGTATGAGTTTGGCTATAGCTGGTACCAGATCATAAAAAAAATAGTAAAAATTTAAAAACATTATTTTGAAAATTTAGATTTATTTTAAATTTAGATTTTTGCTTTTTTTTTCAACTTTAGATGGTTGTAAAAATTAAAAAAAGACATATTTTGATTTGATCGAGGTAGGGGCTATAGCCACGCATATGCTGAAGATATGTGTACAAGTCCGAATTGATTGGTTTTCGAGAGATCATGAGTACCATTTTTGAAGAGATCATGAGTACCAATTTGAAAAACGTGATTTTGAGAAAAATGCGTTAAAAATTTTTTGTACTGATTACATAGATTGAATCCGCTCTCTATCAAGTGCTATGGCCGGCATTCATAAGTCGGTTTTTATTTCAAGGCCGTCTTAAATAATGTCAAGATGCTAATACGACTCTGTTATTGGCTTGTAACATCTTAAGACTATACTTAAGACGATCTTAAATATAAGAATCAACTATGAATACCGGCCTATAACTTTGTTAATTTTGCGAATCGGGCTAAATCATTTTGCAGACATATTTTTTATATCAAATATTTGCAAAATATGTAAAAAAAATCGATTTTTCCGATCCGCTAGACTAGAATATCCCTTAAAGGAGTCAACACTTACGACGTTGAGCTTACGATCGTCTTCAGATTCATCTTTACGCGGATAAAGCGGAGCGTTATGACCAGTGACTGGTTCCCAAGCACCATGGAAATCGTACGCCATAATGTTGATAAAGTCCAGATATTTGGACATTGCGGAAATATCGTAGGACTGAGAGGCAGAAGACTCGGCGGCAGCAACGGCAGCACTGAGAATCAATCCGTGTTTATCGAATTCGGTTCTGAGTTCTTTCAGCAGGCTTATATAGTTGTGCTTGTCCTCTGGTTTTCCATCGCGCTGGCACGGATATTCCCAATCGACATCGAAACCATCGAACTTGTATTTCTTCACAAAGTCAACGATATCTTTGACGAATCTTGCGCGAGTAGTTGGATCAGCGACAACAGCGGAGAATTTTGCGGATCCTTCATTCCATCCACCGATAGCGATGAGCGTTTTGGTCTCGGGACTCTGTTCGCGAAGCTTGTTGAATCTACCGAAGCCGTCCTTGCCCGAATTGTCGGGAAGATCTTGCCACGCGTCCAAAACTACGACCTTGCCTTCCTGACTGATGCCGACGAAAGCATAGATCAGATGGGTGCAAAGCTTCGGCTGAATGTAAGAGATGTCGAATTTGCCATCAGAAGGCCGATAAACGGCCCAACTACCAAAGTAACATACAATTTTCTCTGAAAGACATTAGAAAAATATTATTACAATGGTAACATGTACATTTACTACAACTGTGGAACAGATATAGAGAACGCTTTTTTAATTGATTCATCTTTTAAACGATATACATACACGCACATGTGCGTATGTATGTATATGGATACTCACTTCCCGAATCGGCAGCCGAAGACAAAGCAGCTAAAGCCGCGAAAACGAGTATCCAACGATTCATCTGCAAATTAATTCATAATCGACAAACGTAAATTTATACTCTCCATGTTTTACATTCTTGGAATCTTTCTTATTTTAACAATTAAATATTAACAAGTGTTGCATTTAAGGAGATTCTCCAGCTTAAAAAAGTGGAGGGGAGTTATGATTTGTCCTGCTTTTTAACAAAGAAGCTTTTAGAAAAAGAAAGCCATTGCTATCTTGTAAAAAATAAATAAATAAAATTTGAGCAATAAAATTACAATTTCTTATAAAAAATATTTTCTTCATAATAAAAATAAATATTTATGTGGAGGATAATAATATAATAAAATTGAATTTTAATATTGTTTGAAAACAGTTAACACAATTGTGTTTTGTAAATTAATTATTATATTTATATTATTATATTATGTAATTTAATCTTACAGAATATCAAATATTGTAAAACACTCTAGCGTCAACAAAATGCATAATGTGGAACTGTAATGAAAAATGAACCTCTTATAATTAATAATTAACATTTAGCAGGTAATGTAAGCAATTACATATATTTTCGATATGTTTTATTAAATCTCATAAGTGCGTTATGAAGTAACATAGAAATACACTTCAAAAGTCAAAGAATTGATCAATTGCGAGAATCCAAATTAATAGATAATAAACTATTTATATAACTAAACACCATAGACGCGCGCTTTGCGCGCGGCATTTAGCTTTTTACTCTTTAAAAATGAATAACCACACAATTCAACACACACGTAATCTCAATATATAAAACCGTCAAAATTTTCGCGATGACAACCGATCAACGAAGTAAGTGCAACGAGAGAGCCAATCGGTATCACGGAAAAGCGACAACAATAAACTTCGATAAATTCGAGTATCGACTTAACACGCCTTTTTTAGAAAACGGAAAAATGGATTATTAAAGAATTGTACTAATTGCACCAATGAAAAGCTTAATTTTCTTATGAACGTTTAGGTCTACTAAAATATAAAGTTAACTCTGATAATCTTGAAAAAATTCTAATTTTTTCTGAAAATTTCTTTTCATATCTAAATTTTTTGGAAAGGTCACAAAAGATTTTGGAAAGATTATAATGAAACTTACATGGAAAGAACAATTTTGCTGAATCCAGATCTGAAAATAATTTTTATTCAATAATTAAAATAATTTTGTATGAATGTCAAAATAATTGCTAGAATATCAAAACGTTTTATAGCAATACTTATCAGTTTTAACATTCCAACAAATTATTTTAATGATTCAATAAAACATTTTTTTCAGATCTGTTTTTAGCAAAATTTTTAGACCTTTCAACAAAATCGTTCTTTCTGTGTAATATTCATATTAAGGAACTCTTATACATATACATTATTAATATTATATTTTAAATGCATTCATAAATATACATATATTACACACGTATAATAATAAATAAGTCAGAGATTTTTCATAACTCTTGAATGTCTTTATTTAAAGTTATTATATAATAGAAATTCTCTTTTCTTTTTTATAAATATTAACGAAAATAATGCCATGGTCAGATACAAAGAAGTGTTTAACGATATTATCGTTCTTGAACATTATTTTGGCAAATTTGGTGAATATGATTTAGGATCAAGAAGTCTCTTATCTAATACATCGACCATCTAATTTCATTTTGCATAGCCAAAATGACATCTCAAACCAGGACAGCAGTTTACTAGATTGAGCACATTAAAATATTTAAAATATAATATTTAGGGTTGTGGTATTTAAAATTAAAATTAATATTAATTTGCGAATAATATTGCATTGGATGCATTGATACAAATATAAAATATTTTCTTGTGGTTTTAATAAGTTTATATAGATTATACATAGAACAAAATATGAATTAAACATTTTTATCTCTATATCGTTTCCTAATATATAATGCGGAAAATGATTATCTTTCATAAAATATATATTGTATAAATATTTACACTTTGATACCAAGAATTACATTCTTCTTCAGAAGCAGCCGTAACCATAGCAATCATAACGAAAATAATGAAAATAACGAACTTCACCTTGTCAATATTTTCTGTAATTATTATTTTTATAATATATCTACAATTCGAGACACGCGCCTGCAAAATAATACTTCTATAAAAATTGCCATTTTAACTTCAAGTCATCTTTTATATGACGACACTAATAAAACAAAAAACATTTTATTATTAATAATAACAATATATAGTTTTATATATATTGTTTATAATTTATTAATTTGGATTCTCAACTTTTTTTTTTAAATTAGATGTATGTTAGTACTTACTGTTTTTCTTGGGAAGCAAAATCGATTATATAGGTCTACGATGTAGTAACAACTGACTATTTCTTCGACCTTTGAAGAGTATTTATATGTTACTTTATGTCGTACTTGTGCGATATCGGAAATGTCGATATCGGGTATGTAATTGCTTACATTACCTGCTAAATATAATTTCAAGGAAATACCGTTTAGGCAGATAACTTTGTAACAGTATGCCGTACAAAGTTATATTTCTTGCGTCCTAAATTCGAATTATTAATTATAGTAGGTTCATTTTTTATTACAGTTCCACATTTAGCATTTTGTTGGCGCTAGAATGTTTTACAATATTCGATATTCTGTAAGATTAAATTACATAGTATAACAATATAAATATAATAATCAATTTATAAAACAATTGTATTAGCTGTTTTCTCACATTATACAAATTCTTTTTTATTATTAAAGAATTATATTATACAAATTGCATTAATGAAAAGCTTCTTAATTTTCTTATGAACGTTTAGGTCTACTAAGATATGAATTAACGCTGATAATCTTGAGAAATTTCTAATTTCTTCTGAGAATTTTTTTTATATATACACTTTTTGGAAAGATATTATGAAAATTAAGAATATATTCTAAACTTTATTACTAAATTTTCGTAATACAAATAATTATTTCAAGACGATATTATGTATCATATATTGTTTAATAAAATTAATAAAAAAAATCAAATAGTTTTTTCAACTATTGTTTCATTAACAAATGAGATTTTACATGTACAAAATAAATGCAGTCAACTCAAAGATACATGCATTATTATTATTATAAACTTGAGTGATAACTATTATTACTAGGAGTGTGATTTAGTTTTGAGGGTATTTTTTCTCAAAAACTGATTTATTATACGAATATCTTATCAATCATATACCTCAACGTTCTTAATCAAACTATGTATTTCCCTTCGTTTTCTTATATCTTTTTCTGGCAAGAGAT
>NW_012092030.1:0-7910 GCF_000956235.1 Wasmannia auropunctata | reverse complement strand
TTATATATCTTTATAATGCGGAAAACGACTATCTTTCATAAAATATATATGTATAGTATAAATACTTACACTCTGTTTCCAAGGACTACATACTTCTTCAGAAGCAACCATAGTCATAGCAATCATAACGAAAATAGTGAAAATAACGAACTTCATCTTGTCAATATTTCCTGTAATTATTATTTTTTTATATAATATATCTACTATTCGATATGTCCATACAATACAATATGATAATAACATAATAATACTTCTATAGAAATTGCCATTTTAACTTCACGTGAATTTGTCTTTTAAATGACAAAACTAATAAAACAAGAAACATTTTATTATTAATATAATATCAGTAGACAGGTTTATATAAACAGTTTATTATCTATCAACTTGGATTCTCAGCTCTTATTTTAAAAAATTAGATGCATATTGAAACTTACCGTTTTTCTTGGGGAAACCGATTATGCAGGTCGTACGATGTAATCGTAACTGATCAATTCTTGATTTTCAAAGAGTATTTATACTTTATATCGCACATGTGCAAATTAAAAATATCAGAAGTGTAAACATTGTCTGCTTTATATAAGAAAACATTTGTTTGGGCAGACTGTTACAAGGTTATATTCTTACGTCTTATTTAATTCGAATTGTTAGTCACATAATCATAAGGGGTTTTTTATTCCATTGCAGTTTTATATTTTGCATTTTGTTGACATTAAAATATTTTTTACAATACTTGGTTTTCTATAGAATTACATAATATAGTAATCAAATTGTATTAACTGTTTTGTCACGTTATTACAATTTTATTACATTATTAAACAAATACATTGTACAATAAAAAGGATTTTTAATAAATTTCTAAGACCATTCAAGTCTACTAAATCATATAAGTTAACTCTTATTATAATCTTGAAAACTTTTTTTATAAAAAAATGAAATTGTCTTGAAATAGATCTAAAGCAATTCTAATTAATAATTATCGTAGTAATTAATAATTATTGTATTTTGAATATATACACATCTCAACTTTTTGGAAAGATTAGAATAAAAATTAAAAATATAATCTAAACTAGATTTTCTACGTAATTATTTCAGAATGAAGTACGTTATATATCAAATTGCCTAATCAAATTAACAAGAAAATCAGATGCTTTTTAAATCTACTGTCCCATTAATAAATAAGATTTTTCATGTACGAAATAAATGCAGCCGACACAAGATATTACTATAATGCATCAATGCTGTAACAATAAAATTGAAAAATAACTATTATGTCACATCTATTGTATTAATAGATAAATTAATACATTTAATATAAAGAAATACAAATAAATATAATTAATATTAAAGAACTCTTATATATTTATTTAATATATTTGTAAATATATATCACATATATTTATAATTAATTATAAATAAATGAGATAGAAATTAATGATAGCTCTTGAAAGTCTTTATTTAAATTCATATAGTAAAAACAGCCTACCTTTAATTATTGTTTACAGGTTTGGGGGGAAGGGAATTTATAGATGCATAATAGCATCGATAGATATTGAATTGATTGTCAATTTAATTATAGGTTACAAGTTTTCGATTTCATTCAAAGAACTGTGTTTCAAGTCCGAAAAACCGAGCGGCGCGCAAATCGAGTGTGGTGGATATTGTAACAAGAATTTTAACACACCAACACCCGTGTCAGCTCTTATAGGCTGTTTTCACTATATGGATTTATTCTTCAGAGTCCATTGCCTCTAATTTAATCTTTATTTAAAGTTAGTCATAACAGAAACTCTTTTTTTTATATAAATATAAAAGAAAAATAGAGACTAGGTCAGATGTAAAGAAATGTTAAGCGATATTATCATATAGTACTATTATTGTGATATCTTTGAATTCTGGATAATAAGGGTTTTTATCCAGATCGAATCCCAACTTTTGGTACACATTTGGCAGTGTGAAACGAACATATTAAACTAGAACAGCAATCAACAGTTAAATGACACTAAAATATTTAAAATATAATATTTAAGACGTGTTTTTTTTTACATTAAAAATTAATATTGCTAATGTATCGACTCACTTCAAATGTAAAACATTTTCTTATAGTCTTAATATGTTTATATGAATTATACATAGAAAACAAAACATGAATGAGTGAAAAATCTCTTAATAATAATATTGTTTTCTTCGTTTGTCTTTATAATGCGGAAAACGACTATCTTTCTTAAAAAAATATATAAATACTTACAAGCTGAAATTTAGAATTACATTTTTCTTCAAAAGCAATAACCATACCAAGCTATAACCATAGCAATCATAACGAAAATAATGAAAATAATGAACTTCATTCTATACCAATATTTTCTGTAATTATTATTTCTTATAATACAAATTCAATATGCGCATGCGATATAATAATGTGAGAATAATACTTCTATAAAAATTGCCATTTTAACTTTACGTAAATTTATCATTTAAATGACGAAGGTAGATAAATGAAACAAGAAACAATACCTTTAAAGAATATATATATACTTTATATCGCAGTTGTGCAATAAAAAATATCGGAAATGTGCATAATTGTGTTTCCTGCTAAATGTAAGGAAACATCTTTTTGACAGACTGTTACAAAATTGAATTCTTACGTCTTTAATTCAAATTATTATTTATAAGGAATTTATTTTTTAACTATAGTTCCATATTTTGTATTTTATTAGAATATTTTACAATGTTCTGTAAGATTAAATTACGTAATATAATCACGTTATTAAAACGTAATTGTATTAACTGTTTTGTCACATTATTAAAATTCTAATTTATTATTAAACAACTACATTATACAAATTGTATTTACTAAAAGATTTTTTGATAAATTTTTTATGGACGTTTATGTTTTAATATGTACAATAATATGTACAAGTAATATGTACAAGCTAACTTTATATTTTTGCGAATTTTTTTATAAAAAATAAAGTTATTTTTAAACTACAATAATAAATTTTTAATATTATCGTTTTTAAGTTATTTGTGATTCTAATCAAATATAATTTTTATCATTATTTATTATCGAAAAATTAATTGTGTGTACAGTTTCAGTACGCACATAGTATAAATATTTTATTATCTATTTGGATTCTCAACCTTTATTTTAAAAAATTAAACGAATGTTAGAACTTACCGTTTCTCTGAAGAAATAAATCGATTATGCAGGTCGTACGACGAATCGCAACTGATCAATTCTTTGACTTTTTAAAAGTATTATATGTTACTTTATATTGCACTTGTGCAATAAAACATATCGGAAATGTATTGTTTACGTTATCTGCTATATGTAAGGAAACATTTGTCTGCCCAAACAAATGTTTTCTTACACACAGCACACGTTTCCTACAGACTATTACAAGGTTATATTCTAGCGTCTTTAATTCAAATTATTAAACTTGAAATATTAGAATGTTTTATAATATTCGATATTCTATACGGTTAAATTACATAATTAAATAATAATCAAATTATAAAACACAGTTGTTTTAACTGTTTTGTCACATTATTAAAATTTATATTATTAAAATTCTATTTTAGCATTAAACTGCATTATTATAATTATATCAATAACAAGATTTTTTAATAAATTTTGTATGAACGTTTACGTCTACTAAAATAAAATTAAACTTAATAAAATATATGAATTAACTTTTACAATCTTGAGAAATTTTTTATAAAAAATAAAAATTATTACTTTGGATGTACAACAGTTGTTGCCAAATAACGTGTCAAATGAGCATCTTCTACGCAACTTAAGAAAATATAGATATCGAGATACGCTGCTGAAAGTGGAAGTGGATTGGTCATACACTAAAATAAAACCCACAAAGCATAATTCGCGAAGCAATGGAATGAAATCTACAAGGCAGAAAGAACAGACGAGGATCCTTAATGATATGACGAAGAATAGTATAATATAGCACAAGAAGCTAAAGCTTGATCAACTGATAAAAGCTAGTTCGAATTAATAGTCCTCGTTCAACAACGGTGGAAACAAATTGTGAACGCCTTATGTTCCACTTAGGAGATAAAGTATTAAAAAGAATTTTTTGAAGTACATTAATTATAATACCGTTTTTTAAATATTTATTATTTTTTAATATTTAATTTTAATCAAATATAACCATTACGTATTCGAGATAAGATGAAAGTTATTGTTAAATGTTTTAAGTAAACGTACATAATATATATTCCAAATAGTAATGGATGCAGTTATCTATTTTGTTTTAACTATTATCGGTAGAATTAATGATTGTGTATAAGTACAAATATTTTCCCTTCTCATACATAATGTTCTCTTCTTATTTTTGATATTACTCAATGTATAATTATGCCTTTTATAAATAATTATTAAATATATATGAACTTTAAAACCAAAAACGATGCAGTTATATATGAAATAGATCTAAACTAATTCTAAATTAATAATTATCGTATTATTGTATTTTGAGTACACATTTAAACTTTTTGGTAAGATTATAATGAAAGATTTTGAAAAGATTATAATTAATAATAAAAAATAATAAAAAAAATTAAGAATATATTCTAAACTAGATTTTCTTAACACGTAATTATTTCAGAACGACGTTATGTATCTCATATTAATACAATTAAATTATAACAAGAAAATTAGATGTTTTTTAAACTATTGTCTTCTTAATAAATAATATTTTTCGTATATGAAGTAAATGCAGTCGACATTAAAATATTTCATTGCTGTAACAATAAAATTGAATAACTATTATGTCGTATCTAATTGTTATATAAATTAATACATACAATAGCCGTACAAATTTAAATATTATTAATATTAAAGAACTCTTGTATATATTATTAAATATATTTATAAATATATATTACATACATATATTTATAATTAATTATAAATAAATAAGATAGAAAATAATGATAGCTCTTGAAAGTCTTTATTTAAAGCCAGTCATAACGGAAACTCTTTCCTTTTATATAAATATAAAAGAAAAATAGAGGCAAAGTCAGATATAAGGAAGTGATAAGCAATATTATCATTATAGTACTATTATTCTAACATATTTGGTTGATATGGCATCCAGGATCAAAAAAGCTCTTATCCAGATCGAATCCTATCATTATGTCACACATTTGTGCGCATAAAACAAACATTTCAAACCAGGACAGCACTCATCAGTTGTATAACACTAAAATATTTAAAATATAGCATTTAGAGACGTTATTTGACATTAAGAATTAATATTAATTAATATTACGAATGTACACAGATGTAAAACATTTTCTTATAATATTAATAAATTCAAATAAATTATACATAGAAAACAGAATTTGAATTAAAATTTTTTTTGTCTATCTTTATAATGCGAAAGACAACTATCTTGCATAAAATGTATATAAATACTTACTGGGCCACCGACAGCTTTACATTTTTCTTCAGAAGCAACCGTAGCAATCATCGCCATAGCAATCATAACAAAAATAGTGAAAATAAGGAATTTTTTCATCTTGTCAATATTTTCTGTAATTATTATTTTTTATATAATATTTACATATATCTATTATATGTTACATAATGTTTACAATTTAATATACGCATGCGATATAATAGTATGATAATAATACTTCTATTATAGAAATTGCTATTTTAAGGTCACGTGAATTTACCTTTTAAATAATGAAATTAATAAAACAAGCAATATTTTATTGTTATTACAATATCAATAGATAGTTTTATATAAATAGTTTATTCTCTATTAATTTGAACCTTCAATCTTTATTTTAAAAAATTAGATATATGTTAGAACTTACCGTTTTTCTTGGGGAGCAAAATCGATTATACAAGTTATACGATGTAATCGCAACTGATCAATTCTCGATCTTCGAAGAGTATTTATACTTTGTTTTGCACTTGTGCAAATAAATAATATCAGAATGTATTGCTTACGTTATCTGCTATATGCAAGGAAACATTTGTTTGTACAGACCATTACAAGGTTATATTCTTGCGTCTTTAATTCGAATTATTAATGTTGAAACGTTAGAACGTTTTATAATGTGCGAGATTCTGTACGGTTAAATTACATAATATGACAATCAAATTATAAAATACAATTGTATTGTATTTTACTGTTTTGTCATATTGTTTTCTGTTATTAAACTACATTATACAAATTGTGTCAACAAAAAGAATTTTTAATAATTTTCTTATGAACATTTAGGCCTACTAAAATATATAAGTTAACTTTTATTATCTTGAGAAATTTTTTATAAAAAATAAATTTAAAAAAAATATTTTTTATAAAAAATGAAATGTTATTATTTTTACAAGTACAGATGGCGTCACAAATGTCTTAATACTCGAAGTTGCGCGATGAGATAAGAACGCCGTTTCTCATTGGAACGCCCTCTGAAAACCCGTTTCTGATTGAAACGCGCTCAATATGCTCGCAACTTCGAGTGTTAAGGCATTTGTGACGCCTTGTGTACAACGGTTCTCCAAATAACATATTAAATGAGGATCTTCTACGCACGACCAACCCAAGAAAGGATAGACATCGAAATACGTCGCCGAAAGTGAAAATAGATTGGTCACACACTAAGAAAAGAGCAAGACATAACTCGCGAAGCAATGGAACCTACAAGGCAGAAGAAACAGAGGAAGATCCTCAATGACATGGCGAAAAACAGTAGTTTAAGAAACTACATAGATTGATGAAATTATGGTCCTAAATTAAAAGCCATCGTCCCCAACAACGGAAACAAATTGTGAATGCTTTATGCTCCACTTAGGATATAAAGGATTAAAAAAAGAATTTTTGAAGTACAATAATTTTTAATAATACCATTTTTTTGGTATTCGTGATTCTAATCAAATATAACCACTAATCATTTGAGGTAAAATGAGTTATTGCTAAATGTTTTAAGTAAACGTACATAATATATTCCAAATATGTAATAATGGATGCAGTCACCTAATTTGTTTTAACTATTATCGGTAGAATTAATGATTGTGTATAAACAACTGCAGTATGCACGTTATAATTTTATAATCCATTTTCTCTTCTCACACATAACGTTCTCTTCTTATTTTTGATATTACTCAATGTACGATAATGTTAAAATGCCTTTTAAAAATAATTATTAAATATACAATATATAAACTCTAAAATCAAAGTGCAGTTGTCTTGAAATAGATCTAAAGCAATTTTAAATTAATAATTATTGTATTATTATGTTATTTTAAACATATACACATCTAAACTTTTTGGAAAGATTATAATGAAAATTAAGAATATATTCTAAATTAGATTTTTTTAATTCGTAATTATTTCAGAATGATGTTATGTATCACATATTACTTAATCAAATTAACAAAAAAATCAAATGCTTTATTACCTTATTGTTCTATTAATTAACAAATAATTAATATTGTAATAAATAAGATTTTTCATGTACAAAATAAATGCAGTCAGTACAAAGATATTATATGCATCATTACAGTAACGATAAAATTTGAATGATAACTATTATGTCGCACCTAATTATATTAATATATAAATTAATAAATTTACATAGATACAATAGCAATACAAATTTAAATATATTAGGCACCAAAATCCAACGTGACCGTAGAAGGCACTCTCAAATTTATTTGTGTTTTTACATACGCGGTCTAGTAAATTAATATTATTAATATAATATATGTTACATAATATATAATATTAATTATTAATAAATAAGATAAAGGCTGTCGATAACTTGAAAATCTTGAAAGTCTATTTAAAGTTAGTTATAACAGAAATTCTTTCTTCTTTTATTTATATAACTTTTTTATATCTGATCTTGCCTCCATTTATATATATATATATATATATATA
>NW_012092029.1:0-419 GCF_000956235.1 Wasmannia auropunctata | reverse complement strand
CCGAAGGGAGGTCGAAAAGGGTCGGGACGGGCCGCCCGTCTCTTTCTCTCTCTCTCTCTCTCTCTTTTTCACTTCCTCTTCATCTCCTTCTGCCAACTTACGCTCTGCCTGTTTTATCTCAGCTCACGTAGCGCCATTGATTGCACCGCGGACGTGATTCCTCGGGTGCTAGGATTTCGGAAGGACGTAGGATGTTCGAATGATAAGTAAACTCGCGAATAAACACTCGCGCGAGATTCGAGTGAGAAAGATGACTCCGAACTTGTTTCATCGTGACGTAACTTTGACGCGGTCCGTCGGGACCGTTTCCCTCGCTAACTTCGCCTGTAGTACCCGACGCGCGACATCGACACTTGAGGAAAGCGAAAGCACGGTCGTTCCGACCTACGTGATGGAAGGAGGAATTACTTTTTCTTTTT
>NW_012092028.1:0-1734 GCF_000956235.1 Wasmannia auropunctata | reverse complement strand
CACGTATAGCATGTCTAGTTCAAACTCCAATAAAAAGATGTATAGTGTGACAATATAGATAATAATATAAGGCTGGACAGAAATATAATATCCTAAGAGAGAAATGAATAGATAATAGAATCCAAAGATGTCCTTGGCATGGATCAGTCTAGATAGATTTTTATACGATTTCTGAGGCAATCGCAAAGAGAGCTTTAGTATAGTCTGAAGTAAACGCATTCGTGATCCAATTAAAATGAATGTGACAACTGTTGTAAAACCGCCACAAATGTAGGTGCAGTTAAGTAAAAGATTCCAGGTTACTTTGTTTCCGAATTGTCGAAAAGAATTTTTGATAAAATTGAGATTGTATAGATCTATTAGTTCGCCAATGCAAAACATGGTAATAATTATAGTCGATAGAACATAGCCTTGTTTGCAAATCTTGATGGTTGATCCATTGATCTTGTATGGAAACATTCCCAGGATGCGACAAAAAGTAAAGCAAGGGTACATCAATGACTCAAAGTCCGTGGCGCGAAATAGTTGCCATATTTTTGCTTTCCTTTTAATTTTGAATCCTTCGAATTTCAATGAACTGAACATGTTCGTCGAAGTATTATGAGAGTTTAGCAATCTAAATCGTAAACTATTACCATAAAGATTATTAATATTATTGTAATTGCGTTATTAATGCACTTTAGTAATAATATATTTTACAAAAATGTATTTTCCAAGTGTAATATTTTAATATCTCCACAACGATGTAATAACCGACATAAACTTCTTGCAGTCTATCTACACTCGGAGTATTTAATTTTGAAACTACTAACAATTTTTGCTTTGTATAGAGAAACAGGTCTCAAGAATTTGTTATTTATGAAGTAACCATGTTTTCGCTTATTATCTTCGGAATATGGAATAAAGTAGTGATGCATAATTATCTGTGTCATATAGTTCTTGAGCATCTAGATCATGTACCAAGTGAGCGAATATTATCAAGATCTTTCTTAGTCTTTCATTAACTATACAAATAATTACAAAGTTACAATAGATATTGTGCTGATATGAAGTTAGAAAAAAAATAAAAATTTTGTACTTATTTAAAAATTTTTTGTGTAATGCGAATAAAATAAAAAAATAACTAAAAATAACAAAATAAATACAAATTGATAAGACAATTAAGAAACTATATTTGCGTACTTATTATTATTGTAAGATCTTATCAATTTTCTATAATCGTTAACAATGCATCTGCTTCCTGCTAAATTTAAGTTGTGTAACGTATTTAATTTTAGTATGTAGTTTAAAGTAATATTTCACAAAAATATTTAATTTTTATAAATAAATGGTTTTAACTCTATGTATACACATTCCTTATATTAAACATATTCCCTAGAAATATCTGCATTACTATTTAACTATTTAGTTATAATATAAATAAAACCTGTTTGCTACTGATTATTAACATGCATGTGATATGAAGTCTTCAAAAGTTTCTGTACAGTATACTGTAAGCTCTGTACATATACTTTGTAAGTATGTCTAAAAGCATAAAACATTCCAAAAAATTCTACCCATAATGACATTTCACTCGCAATAATAAAAATTAAAATAATTAATGTTTGAAGTATCTTTTACATTTAAATCGAGAATTTTTTTGTTAATTATATTATATTGCTCTCATATTGCTTGAAACTTTTCCGTTACAAGAATTCGACATAACCATAAATTGAAAGATCGGAAGAGCACACG
>NW_012092027.1:0-384 GCF_000956235.1 Wasmannia auropunctata | reverse complement strand
GAATCGTATGTGTTTTTAAATATTAACAACTTTTGAGATAAATATTTATTTGTTTAATGGCTATATAGTACTTGAAACTTTTTACACTTGTATTGCAACAATATCACAAAACTACATAATCTGCAGATTATTTTCCAAATGCTTCATCAAAAGACGTAAACAAAACTTAAAAGCTTTTTGATTCAAATATATTTTCTCATCTGTTCGCAAGTATTACCTGAATATGAATTTAAGGTAGACTGAAATCGGGAACATGGCATATATGTATAATATCCATATGACAAACACACAATTTTGCAATGTATTATATAAATCTGTATAAATACATTTGTATAAATACATCTGTATAAATACATCTGTATAGATCGGTCGGAAGAGCACACG
>NW_012092026.1:0-378 GCF_000956235.1 Wasmannia auropunctata | reverse complement strand
TCTCTCTCTCTCTCTCTCGCCGAGAGCTCTTCCGAGTTGGAATCGCGCGTGAGAGTAAGTAACGCGACAGCACGATGGAGTTCGCGAGATGCTTTCTTCACGAACGAGCTCGCGGATGCAGCTATACGGATTATGCGAGATGCGGGTTCGTATGTAACGCGAATATCTAAAATGATAACGCCATGTGCTATCTCTTAGGAACATATCGTATAATGAGACGTGCAATACTGTTAGATCTATATTTCTATCTTTCTTCTCGTAAAAAATGTTTGGCGACCGCGAGGAAATTGTGAAAAATACGTGTGTTAAGAATACAAATATATATTATTTGCTACTCCTGTCTCTTATACACATCTCTGAGCGGGCTGGCAAGGCAGA
>NW_012092025.1:0-350 GCF_000956235.1 Wasmannia auropunctata | reverse complement strand
TTTCAAGCAGAAGACGGCATACGAATTAAGGCTTACGGATTACACGTTTAAATGGTATAAAAGCCCAACGACGTTTTACCACCCTCCTTAACTGCCCTCGTAACTTTCGCGCATTATTCGCATAATCCCCGCATAGCGGACAGGAATATGGTAAATTAGTACTTTGCCCTTTGCATACTTTGTCCGTCCCGACGCCTTCATTAACTGCGAGCGAAATCGCAAGTATAATTACTTCGGTAAAGAATCTTAAGACATAAAGAACTGAAGAGGCTAGAACGGAACAAGATTTACATCAACTTCATACAATCACAAAATTTCAGTCCTCCACTATATCTTCTTTCTACTAATAG
>NW_012092024.1:0-470 GCF_000956235.1 Wasmannia auropunctata | reverse complement strand
GCTCAGAGATGTGTATAAGAGACAGAAATAAGGGGACTCGTTTAAGAAAATGAATAAATTCTTTAATGAACACAACACACAAGAACGCACGTAATACAAAGAAACACAGATCGGGTCAGAGCGCGTCCGTTCACACTGACAGCTCAGCTCTCTCTCCCGCGTCCGTTTGATATCAGCCGGCTCGTTGTCAGAGAAACGCGCTTCGCAGCTTCTCGCAATCGGATCACTTTGACTCGCTCGAGATCGAACGGCGCGGGCATAACAATATGATACATACACAGTAACAATGTTAATAAGTTCTTCTTTTACCTATATGTTAGATATGTATTAATATCTTTATTTTATTAATGTTTTATACTTTATCAGTTTTACTCTTTTATTTTTAAATGTATTTTAAAAAATACTTAATTGCGAATGTAATGTAATATTATAATTTTGTTGAAATATTAGGTGTTAAACTTAATTCCTGC
>NW_012092023.1:0-335 GCF_000956235.1 Wasmannia auropunctata | reverse complement strand
ATGGTAAGTGATTTTGACTCTTCCGATTCGAATGCCCCTAAGATGGTTTTAATTTTTGACATAGTAGAGCTTGATCTGCAAGGACTAGAGTTCAAATTTGGAAAGGAGGCAGATAGGAATCTGTTTGATCGGTTCAAAATCGATCTTACTAGAAGTTCAGAAGGACGACGAGTATCCTCATCCGATATTAATGACTCCTTAGATCTAGGTCTATTCGGCTCAAGGCTCAGATCAGAGTAGCTATTCTCTCTAGTTTGTGGGATTAAAGTGCGATCGAAATAGTCCACAGAGGGTATAGATTCTTGGTCAGTAAGTTGTTTACTGATAGATTCCCT
>NW_012092022.1:0-321 GCF_000956235.1 Wasmannia auropunctata | reverse complement strand
GTTCTCAAGCAGAAGACGGCATACGATCGACTCTACTAATGTAACTTCTCGCTCGTCATTTGTGTTATTCGTGAGAATGAAATATCGCGTTTGTATCTTTACACGCAAGTTTGATAGTCTAAGTTAGCCTCTCTGTATATAAAGTAAATATAATTATAATATAAATACAATTAAACATATAATAAAAATATTTGCATATATAATAACATTTTCTTAATTCTTTCAAAAATCGTTAGCATCTAAATATAATTAAACGTATTCACTGAATAACTTTCTAATTAAAATTTATTCAAATATAAAAATAGACGCTTTAAAATATAT
>NW_012092021.1:0-439 GCF_000956235.1 Wasmannia auropunctata | reverse complement strand
TTTGAGATATTTCAGTAGAAGAAGCGTTAGCAAATCAGACCATCGCACGTGGTAACGAAACGAGTTCCATTCGCATAATGTAGGATTTTTACTTCGAATCGACGTTGGCTGAAACTCAATTTTGCAAAGCGTCGCGTCGTAACGAGCCGCGATATTTCCCGGCTCTATTTTCCGATATGACAAAATGCAAATGACGCTGCAAATTCAAGAAGCTTGTTGCTCGAGCATAATACAGTTAATCGCGGTAAATTGATGCACGAATGTGAATCAAATTATCGTCCTCGTTATCCGCATGGCACTACTCATCAGCACGTTTATTTATGTAAATGTTCACTGATTGAGTGGACTCGCGAATCAATGCCTGCAACATGTCGTTTAGGCAATATAAACAGGCGCATGATATTTCGAGCACTTATAGGCACGCTTCCCCTTCCTCCCC
>NW_012092020.1:0-887 GCF_000956235.1 Wasmannia auropunctata | reverse complement strand
TTGGTTTATACATTTAGATCCGTGAAGAACTAAAGGCAAGAACCAATCATGTTGAAGAATCTCACAACAGTTGCAAAGCTGTTTTCTCTGCTGAACGCAGCCAATGACAGCCGCTCACGAAGTTAGCTCACGCAGCGAGAGAACCAATAAATGTCACGGAAAAGAGTCAACAATAATTTCGAGAACAACGATACATTTCGAGTTCGATTTAACATGCCTTTTTTTATCCATCTATCTATCTATTATCTATCTATCTATCTATTTATCTAAATGATCTAAATGATCTAAATGGACAACCTATTTTAAAAAATTTTATTAATATTATAATATTATCATTTAAATGGAAAAAATAAAAACAAAAATATAAAAAATTACAAAATTAGGTCTAATCAGATTGTTCCACTCTATCAACATCATTATTCCACGCTATAATTTAGACTTTCCTCCCGAGACCATTATTGAAGAAAAATTTATAAACTTCGTATTGTTGATTATTGCCAACAATAAGTGAAGCTTCAATGCTGTCAATATAACCAACAATTTTTCTGTTCTAATTGAAGAATTTGATATATTATTACTGTTATTATTTATATTTACTGTTAATATTAATATTATAGCTTCATTTATTTATTTAACCACAGAAACAAAAAATACAAATATTATATAAAGAATGGCACAGAAATAATGATCTTAAATATATTTATAATATGACTTCGAAAAAAAACTGTTGTTAAATCATATAAAAACCTAAGTGGCATTATCTTCAATATATAACAATCACACAAAATTATTTTGTAATTAATATACCCCGAAAAAAACTATTGTATCAAATTAAACCAACAGAATCCAAGTTGTATTAACGTATACATGATTTAAAAAAAATTTAA
>NW_012092019.1:0-307 GCF_000956235.1 Wasmannia auropunctata | reverse complement strand
TGTGCTCTTCCGATCTAATATAATATATTATTGTAATACAAAGATCGAAAAATTTCCGATAAATACGAAAACTCAGTTAATATCAATTTTACGAGAGAGATTTAGTATTGTACGTCAAATGTTAAATCTTACCACGTTGTAAAGTAAATGAAATATTCCGAATAGCGATTTATATATCTCAAAAAATAACATTTGACAGTATTTTAATGTTAATGTTAAAATTTATTTTTAACTTTACACGAATATGTATTATACATATAATACACATATTTTCATAAGTAAAAATATAATACATATATATATATAT
>NW_012092018.1:0-1766 GCF_000956235.1 Wasmannia auropunctata | reverse complement strand
CCGCTGTACCCTAAATGAAATTGAGTGTAGGCTGCATTCTTCAATACATAATAATTCGGAAAAATAATTTTATAACAATTTGTATACAGTATTCGTATTTTTCATCATTTATGGTATCAAAAAACATTAGTCTATATAATTCTATATAATTCACCTTCTTCAATTAATTTTCTTGATTTCACACAAACTTTTTGTATCTAGTCGTATTCTTTATTGTGACATACAATTTTTCATAGACCCATAAGACAAGTAAATAAGAATTTTGTAATAATTTGAATGCAGCATTTTCTATCATTTATGTTGTATAAAACATTAGCTTTATGTAATTTTCCTCTTCTTTTATTTTACAAATAATTTTTTATTTATTTTTTTCTTTTTATTGTTATTTTTTACAGATACACAAGATAAATTATTAGTAATGATAATAGTTATGCAAAAGATAATCATAATTAAGAGTAACTAAACCTTAGTAATAGGAGTAACTAACGAATATTGGTGATTTAAAATTGCTTGATTGCTCATTAGTATCATTCCCCTCTTTAATTTGCTTAATAGCTAATTTGTAACCTAAATTTTTTTATGCTCTACATTTTCAGTTACGAATTATTTATGGAAATTATAAACCAACAATTAAATTTTGGAAACTGTTAAATTTATTAGGAAAATTATTATCTTGTTTTTAAATATTTTAAAAACTTGTTTTTAAATATTTGTTCCTTTTAAAAAAAATAGTATCTTAAATTTGTGAAGTCAATACTAAGAGGTTATTGCTTTGATTTGTTAGCATAAACTTAATTGTACGTAATATTCAAATATAAATTATATATTTATTTGTTGACAAACATTCAAATCTTCTTTAAAAAAATTGTAAGTTACGTGAGTGCACTAACAAGCAGTTCGGACAATTTTGCGCGAAAGTATATGCATTAAACGAGCGATTTAATGTCTTCGGCAAAAGCGCGGCGTACATTCGATTTCCGGGGTGACTTGATGTAGCATAACCGTTTGGAAAATATCAAAGAGCTCAGATTCACATACAAGAATCGCTAATTGTGCGTCATAATGATATTTTCTTAACTTTGTTGAAACGTGTGCAAAGGTTACCATTTCATCTCGACGATAGATATATTGACTGATTTTTAATTGATTTTTGACTGATTTTTAAGATAATTGTTTAATCAATTAATTAAATTTATGATTTTATACAGATTTTAAAATTGAAAATCTGTACAAAATCGTCGATCTCTTTAAAAATGTTAAAAATTTTATAAATATCATATTGAGTCATGAAGCAAAAACTAATTTTATTATTTCTTGTATATGATATTTGTTTTTTAACCATTTACGCATTTGCAATTATAAAATAAAAAAATATTATACAACATTAATAATATATAATTTATTAGTCACTGTTTCAACGTGTTATTTGCAAATTACAATTAATTTGTGCAAACCAATTATAATTTTATTTTTATTACGAGTTTATATTATTTTTTATTTACAAATGCATGTGTATATTATGCATAAAAATAATTTCAGTCTTATCTAAGCATATTTTTTTATATTCTGTAAAATCAATCTAAACGTAATATGTAGTATGTAGTTTATTATAAATACTAGAGATGTGCAAATAGTTCAAATTCGAATCGAATCGAATCGAATCACAGTAGATTCGATTCGAGTTCGTTTTCGAATCTGTAAGATTCGAAATCGAATAGTCCGAGAATCACCTATCTTATTTGTTTCATTTACATCTCCCGCACGAC
>NW_012092017.1:0-956 GCF_000956235.1 Wasmannia auropunctata | reverse complement strand
GTTGCCAAGTATTTGATTAGACATAAAAATATAAATATTTTTTTAATAAACCGTATAACGATTCAAAAGTACATGCAGCAAAAGTTTAATGCTATTGTTTTTCCAAATATTTTTAAGTTTCATAAAACAGGCTTAAAGTGACTAATAGGATCACAGCTAGTGAAACAAAAACTTGGCATGCCCGGATTGCATTAATATTTAATTGATAAGATGTATAGAAAATGCGGGCACACCAAGTTTTTGTTTCACTAGCTGTGTGATCCCATTGGTCATTTTAGTCACTTTAAGCTTGTTTTGAATGAAACTTAAAAATATTTGGAAAAACAATGGCATTAAACTTTTGCTGCATGTACTTTTGAATGGTATACTTTTAAGAAATTTGTCTGTAGCATCACATCACAAATCACATTAACCTCAGATCACATTTATTTATTAGAAGCAGAAACTTTTAATTAAATTTTTGGAAACGTCCCGTTGGAACACATTACGATTGACCACAGCTCATAACGGCCGATGCCTAGAGATTTTCCATTGTTTCTAAAGATTCTAAATCAGCTATTATAAATTATAAAATTTCCTGATATTCTTCCTAAATATTGAAAAAATTTAAAATTTTAGTATATTATTTAACTAAAACCTGTTTTCCTAACAATTAATCAAATTTCATTGAATCTCGGGAAATTTCCTAATCCTATAAAAAATATTAAAAAATATATATATACGCCAAGTACATAAATAATGTCGCATATTACATTCTTTTTAAAACTGAGAAAATTTTTTATAAAATAATTTAAATATACAATTATTTAAAAATTAATTGATTGATCAAAAATAGTAGTGAAATCAATAAAATTAGCCAAGTACTTTATTATTAAAAAAAGACCTCAAAAAAGCTTATTTGTGAAAAACATTCAAAAATAGATCGGAAGAGCACACGTCTGAACTCCAGTCACTTA
>NW_012092016.1:0-336 GCF_000956235.1 Wasmannia auropunctata | reverse complement strand
GAAAAGAAATAAAATACAACTGTCTCACAGCATAATACGCACAGCATAATACAGCATAATAATATCAATTAAAGTTTATCTAGACTTCTGTACACTAAAAAAATAAATTTAAATAAATTAAAATAATATAGATTAAATATAGATATATATTATTAAAATATAAAATATATATTGTTAAAATAAACAGACTTTAGGAATTCCTCAGTGACAATTTTTTAGTAATTGCTTGTTAAATGCTATACATTATCAAATCTAACAAATTTACTTCGAAATTCAATGTATATGTTACATGTATTGAATATATTCTATGTGTTAGAACATTGGAATGCAAAGCTT
>NW_012092015.1:0-461 GCF_000956235.1 Wasmannia auropunctata | reverse complement strand
TCGTTGAACGTGTGTGGTCTCATAGTTAGTGTGATCACGCGTATTTCAAATTTAAAAACTTAATTTAAATTAAATTTAAATTATGAAACGTTTGAGCTAACAAAGAATTCAAAGCGCGGAATTTAATGTTACAAAATTGATATTGGAAAATATTTGAACGTGAGTATTATTACAATTATTACAAAAATAATTAATGCTCGTATAGATATATTACTATAATTAATAATTTTGACTATTCTTTTTTTGTTTCGATTTTTGTTTTAAAAAAACTAATCGAAGTATCTGTTCTAATTGCAATCGCCTCGATTCGTGTACATTATCGGATGAATTGGTATTCGCAAACTAGTAGTGAGAAGAAATCATTGATGAAAAGTAGTGATGATGTGTGAAGCGTCCATCAACACTATCTGCTTGTTCGAGTTGTGCGTAAATGATAGCGCCGTGATTTTTGTGTATGCAAC
>NW_012092014.1:0-1016 GCF_000956235.1 Wasmannia auropunctata | reverse complement strand
TTACTTCCCACGTATTTGTACTTAATTCTTGTGCATGACCAGTAGTTTTTATTGTGGCTGCAAAAGTATGAATAAATAATTGAAACGCCCTTTTAACATTCATGGCCTCGAAACTATTTGGACGAATGTGTGCTTCTGTTATGTGGGATAAAATTAGAGCCACCTTTTGTCGCACTGTCGACAGACCATGTCGTTTCAAAATCTATATATGATGCGATTATTTTTCCATCGCAATAAAGATTTGTATGTTTCCTGAAGAAACTTGCCAATTTTTTCACTAGATGTGGAAAATCAAAAAAAGCATAGTATTTTTTTCCATTATGTATAAAAAATGGATTTTCTGAATCAATGCCAAGTTGAGCATAAGCACTTTGATTACATGTGCCTTGATCACATGTTACAAGTTGTACATCAGCACCTATTTCGTTTAATCTGTCTAGACATTCTTTTAATAATAATATAATTTCTTCTGCCTTCATACATTTTCCTGGAAGAAAATATGCCAAAGATTGATGCCATCGACGTCGCGCATTTAGACTGTTAATACAAATACACATTTAGTTTTTTCAAATTTTCTTCTTAAAGGTCCAATATCAACAAGACCTTCTATTTCATTCTGTTTAAGCGAAAATTTTTCATAACTTTTTATGGACATTTCGTCCCATTTTAAGGCACATACTCTTTCCTCTTTTGGTAATTGAGATATTTTTTTTTTAATTTTTCAAATACAAAATTGCAAAATCCAAGTCTCATATCATATTCTTCGAGCTATCTTCTAATAGTTTGTTCTGCGGGGAAATTACAACCTGCCTTTTTTAAACGACAAAATGCAGAAGCAGAATAATAATAAAGCTGCCTTGCAAGATTTTTTCTTTTTCCGTGTATTGCGTTTTTGATGTATGCAGCTGTAAATTTATCATTGCTTCTGCGACAGGATGTAGATTTTGTTTATGTATCAATTTTTGTAATTCTTGTTTCTTTTGCTTACATCCTTTTGGTTTTTTAGGTGCATTACG
>NW_012092013.1:0-684 GCF_000956235.1 Wasmannia auropunctata | reverse complement strand
TCAGACGTGTGCTCTTCCGATCTAAGTATAAAGTTTTTTGAGACGGGGTTTTTTCCTACATATTTATACATATTTGAAGCATATTTCAAAATATTTGTATTTAAAAATAATTATAAATAAGCGCTGTATACAATATATACTGAGGTCATGAAAAAAAAAAGATTGGTCCACGGTACCCATAATTCCGACTGTTCTGCTCATTTAAAACAAAAAAAAAGTTAAAGAAATTCTTAATTAGTATAAGTTTGGCTATAGCTGGTACCAAAACATAAATAAAATATTAAAAATTTAAAAATTGACATTATTTTGAAAATTAATGTTAGATTTTTACCATTTTTTTCAACTTTAAAGGATTGTAAAAATTTAAAAAAAACATTTTGACTTGATTGAGGTAGAGGCTATAGCCACGAATATGCTGAAAATGTGTGCACAAACCCGAATTGATTGGTCAATTGATTTTCGAGATATTATGGGTACCAATTTGAAAAACGTAGTTTCAAGAAAAACGGATTTAAAGCTTTTGTATATGATTACATAGATTGGAGACCGTTCTCTATCAAATGCCGGTATTCATAAGTTGGTTTTTATTTCAAAGCCGTCTTAAGTAATGTCTTAAGATGCTAATACCGCTCTGTTATTGGCTTGTAACATCTTAAGACTATACTTAAGACGATCTCAAATATA
>NW_012092012.1:0-433 GCF_000956235.1 Wasmannia auropunctata | reverse complement strand
TGTAAATTTATCATTGTTTCTGCGACAGGATGTAGATTTTGTTTATGTATCAATTTTTGTAATTCTTGTTTCTTTTGCTTACGTCCTTTTGGTTTTTTAGGTACATTACGTAGACGAAATTTTAAAACTCTTACGAATTGTCCGTAATCGAATAACCTTAGTTGATAAAGAATTAATTTGTCTCTTTAACTTGTTTATTATTGTATTTTTTTCTTTATTAACTTTCTTCAAATTTTGTATTGTATTATTTTCTTCAGTTAATTTATTAATATTACTAGATGGAGTAAAAGTAGGAATTTCATCACAAGGATTAGATGGCTCAAGATGCATCCATTCCATAACATCTTCTTCTCTCGAATCATCAAAATATAAATGTGATGGTTGGTAAGTTCGCGATACAGGCCGTTGAAATATTGGCTCGTCTATTACAGGT
>NW_012092011.1:0-1642 GCF_000956235.1 Wasmannia auropunctata | reverse complement strand
TGACAACGCTCGGCCTCACGTTGCCAACCCTGTTAAAACCTACCTGGAAACGCTCAAATGGGAAGTCCTACCCCACCCGCCATATTCCCCAGATATTGCGCCGTCCGATTATTACTTGTTCCGTTGGCACATGGTCTGACTGATCAGCAGTTCCGCTCATATGAAGACATCAAAAAATGGCTTGATTCGTGGATAGCCTCAAAAGATGAACACTTTTACCGTAACGGTATTCGAGCTCTTCCAGAAAGATGGGAAAAAGTTGTAGTTAACGATGGGCAATACTTTGAATGATTCATTTTTTTACAATAAACATCAAAAAAACAGCGAGAACTTAGTTGCGCACCTAATAACATTAAAATAAAACAATCAACTTGATTGTTAAGATCTGCATTGTTATTATTTAATATCCATTCGTCAATTAGAAATGGTATAGTGTGAGCCAAAACAAACATTTGTGCTGCACTTTGACGTAAAGGTTTATCAACAGCTAAATTACTTCTTTGTATCGCAGCAGGTTTATCTGTACTAAAATGCCCAAAGTTAAATAGAGCTAATTTTTTATTGAGATCATGATAGAAAAAAGTTGAGATCATTGATAGAAAAAAGTTTTTTTTCTATGATGCAATAGCATAAAAATAGTCGACATGTAATTTCTGTTACTCCTTCAATTAAAATATGCATACAGTCTTGTGGAAGACATATAGTAATGTCAAAATGGGGAATCTTCATCAAGGGACTTCTGTTATTAATTCCATAAATTTTCTGCCAAAATTGTTTTGTTCTCTTTGTAATATTGAGTTCATTAATAGCATTTAAATGATCTTCATGATCAATTTTATTTTGTAAAACAAGATCATTTTCCTTAAAATAATTTTTCAAATCGTTTTTTCTAATCATGCAAGACCGACATGGATGATTAGCAAAAACGTATTCTTTGAAACCGCCGATTAATGCTGATGCAGGTGTGTCACCAGCAAAAAACAGTAATAATTCTTTATAATTTTTTTTAAAACCATTTACGTAAATATCAATTCCTTCGGTTTGTAATTTTATGTCATCTATAAAAGGTTTTAAAATTTTTTCAAGAGCTTTACATTCTTTAGCATAATTAATCTTTGCAATAGCTAATAATTGAATCGCATTTTGTGATAATCTTAATTCAGGTTTAATATTCGCAAAAACCCAATAAAACATTAATAATTTTTGAATTTTACAATTAGCACCTAATAGATTAGCAATCCCAAGATCATCATAATATAGAATTATCGCTAGAGAATTTTTATTTACTCGAAAAAAATTATTTTCTTGATAATAACTTCCATGTAGTTGTTGTGCCCGGGGGTTGGTTGATGGGCACAATACGAGGATCCGACTCCGCGGGGGAACGGGACTTCTTTTTATGATCAATAACTTGGACACCTTTATATTCGTTTAGAATATAACACTTTTATTTCACCTTTTAAATTCACAGACTCTTATTTTATTTAACACCTTCACCTTTACGATAATGTAAACAGAACAATTGTCACGGCACGAACGTCGTGCTCGAACGTGATTACGACGGACTTAAGGACTGACCGCCCGCGGCTTGTCGTTGCGCGTACTTATTGCTACGCGTTGCCGCGTCAGCGCTCAGCATTTA
>NW_012092010.1:0-308 GCF_000956235.1 Wasmannia auropunctata | reverse complement strand
TCCGCGCATTGTACTACACCCCCAAAAAATATATTCTACCTATAAGTTGGGAATTCTTTTTAACATTTCCTCTATGAAAAAATCCTACAAAAAATTTTACATGAAGCATATTCCTCTATAAAAAATGCGTCTACTATGATCAAGATTACAATCAAGAACTATACGATATTCTTATTCTATTTCAGTATCTTCTTGAGACGAATATTAGAGTAAAATCCTCTAAACTCAAGAGAATATCGCTAAAAAATAACATTTTTTTTTTGAGTGTATAACGTTATTATATACACATGTCCCATATGCCGAACATT
>NW_012092009.1:0-436 GCF_000956235.1 Wasmannia auropunctata | reverse complement strand
GATATTAATTATTATTATCTTATATAAAATTTGTTATTATTGTTTGTTTCAGGAAGGCGCTCAAAAAGATGCTTAGAAGGGCGTTCAAGAAGACGCTTATAAATTAGTATTTATTATTATATCTATAAATATTAATGTAATTAGTGTAAAGTTACAGTTTATGTTCTAATTAAGTTATTATTATAATAGAATATAGAATTATTATATTAAATGTTATATTATTTATTATTATATATATAAATATTAATAGATAAAATTACAGTTTATATTCTAATTAAGTTATTATTATATTATAATAGAATATAGAATTATTATATTAAATGTTATATTATTTATTATAACTTTAAATTATTACAATAGTGTTTATATATTTTTGAATATAAATATATTTTAATAGTGTAATAATTTTGTACTATGTTAGTCTAATATATAATAT
>NW_012092008.1:0-624 GCF_000956235.1 Wasmannia auropunctata | reverse complement strand
TCTGGAAACACAAGCCGTGCAGAAAAGTTCACCAGTGCCAGATTTATGTCGGTAGAAGAGTGCTTTACAACATATAGCTGTACGGAGCCACAGATCAAGAGGCATCGGCGGGGGTGGCTGAACGGGGTCGTCCTCTGGAGGGTCAGTAGGAATGAGGAAACCTGGAGGATCCATGCTGAGGAAGAGGATGCATGATTTGGATATCGTTAAATGGGGGCGGTCTTGACCACAAAGACGTGTCGATGTAAAGGTGATTTCAGACTTAATTTACGATAGTTTTGTCAAGTTAGTTTATAAGGGAAAGTTATGAATTAATACTTCAACGAGCTAATATTTTATATCAACAAGAAGTGCTTTTATTAATGATAATCTTGTGAGATACAAATATGGGAAACTTCTCTGTTTAAGTAGGGAAGGTTTAATGGACTCCCATTGTGTTTGAACTTAACAAAATCTTGAAGAACCAGTGGACAAACGGGGCAATCGGTTGCAGCTCGCAACTGGGTGATCACTCGATCACATACGCAGCATTCCTCAAGTCTTCCGTATTTCGGACGCCCGATGCGGAGATAGTGCCGAGTTATGCCCTCGACTTTTTCGCGGGGGTGAAGGGGTTTTTAGGCA
>NW_012092007.1:0-3339 GCF_000956235.1 Wasmannia auropunctata | reverse complement strand
AGTTTGACGAAATACATGATCCACGTGGTCAAGAGATTCAGCGGGGGTGGTGCCATGGTGGTCCTGTCGCGTAATGAAAATACGATTAGTGCGATGAATGATATAATAAATGGTTTCGTGCAACAACCTGCCGTATTTTTTATCTTTAATATATCTTTTTTTTCTTCGATACATCTTATTACCTGTTAATTTTTCGAATGAGCTTGCTCAGTCCGTATTTTCACTCTATGTCCGATTGCGCCTGTATTTGCTGGTAGGTATTGCTCAGTGTAGCGATTAGGAGATTAATAAGCATCACCGCCGATACCAACATATAAATGCCGTAGATAAGCTTGAAGAGGGCGATCGTCCAATGGGACTGTAACGCAGCCATCTCTAAATCTCGATACGTCGTCGGACTGAAGATAGCGATGAACAATAACTCGATTACATGTCCGAGACTCATGCTCTCTGTAACTCCGTTGAACAATGTGTCTTGTAAGATGCCTCATGTATACGCGGACGTAATGCAAAAATTCTCTGCTACTGTCTAGAAGCATATTATATTTATAAACGTTACAAAAATGTATCAGAAAATGAATCGATTTTAAGCCATACATGATAGATGTACATATGCTGCGATTCGTATGAATTCCTCGTTTTTGCCTATCGTCGGAAAAAGCGCCTAAGAAAAAACGTGTTCTTATCTAACGATGGTTTTCAATTTTTAACAAAAAATATAGGAACTGGAAGACTTGCGATTTCTGTATGTTACGTGCAATTATCCCGAATGTTACAAATATTTAACAAACAGTTTTAACAGAGTAAGAGACCTTTGCGGATACTTACATTTGTTTTTAGATATTTGCGATATCAGGGATATTTTTATTATTACGAACCGTCCGTGTAAATGTTAATTAAAGTTAATAGCTGAGTTTTTGCTTTAAAACGTGTGTGTGTGTGTGTGTGTGTGTGTGTGTGTGTAATAAATACTTTTCAAAAAATAAAAACATAATTGAGTCATTCGGGGTAAACGTGCGCACTTTTTAGTTGATGTTTGATTAATTAAAAATGTGTAGACTTGAATAAAAAAATATGATTTTTTGTGTAACCTATTTATTATACTTCTTTAAGAAAATAACAATTTATATTCAACTTCTTTCACATTTTCACAAAATAAAAATTATCTCGAAGAGACGAATGCGTCCACTTGACCCGTACTTGCAGGTAAACATGCGCAGTACTGCGGGATAAATGAGCGCAATTGAAGTAAGTATGTAATCAACATTTTTTAACGCATTTTTTGAATATTAACTTTAATATAGTATAGAGTTCAGTTTTTCACACATACAAAGATTTTGGTAGAGATGTTTACTAAATTTACTTAAAATTGAAATCACTTTCAAAATTAAAATAAAAAATTACTGCTTGCTGGCTTCAATATTTTTAATTAACTTGATAATAATGCTGATTATAGTTATGTAAGTATACGCATGCGTACACTTGCCCACGTACACTTGCTCTAAGGCAATGTTTTTAAAAACTAAATCTCAGTACTAACAATAGCAAAACATCTTTTATTGTAATGCAATATAAACTTACATTACAATACTATGTATAAAATATGTAATCATCTCTCTTTTCTTCTTTAATTTGATGTAACACACTTTTCAATAATCAAAAATTTATCGATGTTACGTGCTGTTTTATAATTATGCGTATATTTATTTTATTATTGCGCATGGAATTCCAGCTACTGTTTACTTTTTACTGGTATATATGTCACTACCCAGCTAATAGTAACTAATTTCCACTTTCTCTTCCCGTTGAGATATAGACAATTCGCTGCACACTTATTCAATGCGCATGTTTACTCCGAATGATTCTATTTTCAAAGTAATATAAATATAAGAAGATTGAATTTAAAATATGCTAAATATTCATAAACGAAAAAATTAATTATGACTTTGTCAAAGTATTTATAACCGAGGAATTGTATGCATGCGATATCATATGATATACGCTCAATCGTGTGACAGTAGTATTTTCCACATCGCTGATAGATCATTTATCTTCTTTCCTTGTTGCAGCAAAGTGCTGATAATACCCACATGGCCGTATTCTGCAGCCATATGAATGGATCTGACATCATGTTTGTTTAGCATGTGCAGATACAGGCCCTTCTTCAAGAGCATAGTGACACATTCCGAGTGACCGTTCAATGATGCTATGTGCATCAGAGTGGAGCAGTCTTTCGTTCTTTCGAAGATATTTGCTTTAAATTTATCGGCCAGCAGTTCAATAATGGTAGCATGTTCTCCACGGCCAATTGCATCGGCGTACGATCGTTTGGTGATCGGTGATCGAGGCAGAGGCTCTGACATCGTGAAGATATTTCACTAAAGTTTTGTCACCTTCGGCGCTCGCTATGTGTAACGCAGTTTGCCCATCACCCTGAAATATGTATAGAATTATATACGTATTACGTCTTACGTATATCTCTCGATAATATTGTATGTTACAAGTTTTGTTTAATGGTAAATTTTATACATTTTTATTTTAATTTTTACATATTGGTAATACAATAAAATCGAGAAATTATTTTTTTTATTATATTTTGTTTAAAAATGACTTTCTCGATTCAGTTAGTAATAAAAATATTTCTTTTTTTATCTCTTAATAAATATAACTCAACTTATATTGTTACCTTGTTTCTAATCATTTCTTAAATATACCATACATATTGCAGATATTAAATGAAAACCTAATGTCTTGTTTATATTTATTAATCGATTCTTATTCTCTTGAATCATGCATACACTTATCTTATAATTATTTTTATAAATTTTTGCTCAATTAAGAGACATTGGACATTGTTGCATAATAGTAAAAACAGCATCGAAAAATTACAAGGGTACAATTAAAATTATCTTTAAAAAGTTTAAGACCTCATCATAAATTTTACGACCGTCTCGTTTCTAATTGCTCATTCAAAAACATACATATAAGCTGCAGTTGCTACAATTTAACATGTGCGTCATTTCTTGTACGATCAATCTTGTCAAATTTTGTATTTTCCTTGCAGGATCAAAATTAAAGTCAGAATAGAATTGCAGTACGAGATTTAGCGCTTTGCGTTATAATACAAATATATATGTACAAAACATCCTTGTAACCTGATTAAAATTCCATTGATTTTACCAGAAGTTAAACAGTACCGTTGTAGCACACGTTATGTCTCAGAAATTCGAAATTGTTTATTTACGCGTTAAAAAGATAAAATAGTTAATTGGTTATTTCCGACTGGCATAACACTGTAGAGAGAATAATATTAAACGATTACGTAGCTTACCAAAATGC
>NW_012092006.1:0-302 GCF_000956235.1 Wasmannia auropunctata | reverse complement strand
CTACTTTTTAGTATCAAATGTTATTTTTCGAATGTTAAACAAGGATCAAATGATACATTATACGCATCACGTATTTTACGGAACTCAGCCAATAACATAAAGGCATGGAAAATATTCCGTTTGATTTATTAACGTTAAATAACAATTATCAAAAAAATTAAATCATTGATATTATATTTTCACCCGATAATTAAATAATGGATTTTAAACAATTGCAATAATTCAGTCTGATTTCTAAGTCTTAATTAAGAATTACTGCACAAACAGATCTTAAATATAATCGTTAATTTGTTAGATATCGC
>NW_012092005.1:0-405 GCF_000956235.1 Wasmannia auropunctata | reverse complement strand
AAAAGTAGTAGAAAATGGAGGAAATTACTTTGATTAAGGTATTCATTCATCTTCCCTTCGAAACAAATCGATTTTAGAGACGAAAAAACGGCAGGAATTAAGTTTAACACCTAATACATATATGTATATACTACAGCATAGTTTATAAATTGTTTTTAAATAATAGAAAATTATTATAAATCAAAATATTGGTGAAAATAAAATAATAAATGCTTTTTAAGAATAGAAAAATAAAATTAAAAAATATAAGTAGGGTTAGCAACGTCATTATTGCTCTTTTCGATAATGTTCGTTCTTTTTTTCTGTCTATAATGGTAACAATAATGTCGTGAAATTTTTGCAGTAATAACAAATTCAATCGTTATTTTTATTATTAAACTTTAGTTTCGTATTATCTTAATGGCT
>NW_012092004.1:0-384 GCF_000956235.1 Wasmannia auropunctata | reverse complement strand
TCTACCAAAGTTTATGTGGGCTGAATGTGTATCTACTGCTTGTTACCTGTCGAATCTCGTTGCCACTCGTGATTTAAAGAAGACATCTTACGAACTTTGGCATGGAAGGGAGCCATCCATCGAGCATTTACGTGCATTCGGTTGTGTGACGCTTTTGTGCACATTCCAAGACAGAAGAGAAATAAGTTTGATAAAAGAGCTCGAAAAGGGCAACTGATAGGCTATGGACCGAGCACAAAACTGTATCGTATTTATTTCCAAGATCTTCAAGATATTCGCATCGTACGCGACGTAAATTTAATGAAGAGAAGCAGAATATTTTTTACATGGAGGACGAGATGGAGTTGTCATCCACTGTTGATGTTGATCGAGACAAGATAAATG
>NW_012092003.1:0-344 GCF_000956235.1 Wasmannia auropunctata | reverse complement strand
GTGTGCTCTTCCGATCTATACTTAGCGTAATCTTTTTCTTTTTTTTAAAAAAGAGTTTTGGTAGGATCTTATTACTTTTTGGTAATTTGTTTTTGGACAATTTTTATTTGTTAAAATAATATTATTAGTTTAGGAAGGACATAACGTATGATACTGTTACGCCCGAGGCGGTGAATGTCGCGTTCACGCACTCGCTCGCGTAACGTACGCGCTTCCGCACTCGCGTTCGCGCACGCGCACCGAAAGGCCGCGGAAGGAATAAAAGGAACACCAAATTAAGAAAACAAGGAACACTCTCTTTATTGTAACTGTAAGAACAGAGAACGTGGCGAAAAGATAGAACA
>NW_012092002.1:0-372 GCF_000956235.1 Wasmannia auropunctata | reverse complement strand
CGTGTGCTCTTCCGATCTTATACAATGCTTAGAGCAACGACAAAAGCCCCAATTAATTCTGCAAGTACCATTGCGATTCTGAAATTGCAATAACATTTCCCTTTTTAAACGTTTTTGTAAGATTTTATAAGAATATTAATTTTTAAATTTCTTTTGCGTTATTAAAGCTAAATTAAATTTTTGATTATATGCGTTTCGTATTTCGCAATTTGTTTCTGTAAAATTTATGAATACTGTAAAAGCGCTAATTTATTAAGTTTATTGCTTATTAATTGATTTGCAAGAGTAACTTTTTGAAATAAAAGAATTATCATGAATTAATCAATCTTTCTTTGTTGTATATTATTTGTGAATGACGCTATAAAATATGCA
>NW_012092001.1:0-1781 GCF_000956235.1 Wasmannia auropunctata | reverse complement strand
GGGTCTATAGTATACTTTTCTATAAAGTTTAAGTATTATTTATTAAGTCAGTTATAGTCATTAGGTTAGTTAGTCACGAAGTTAGTTTCGTGTATTGATATGTAAAAAAGGAGCCATCGGATGTTACCGTGCCTGAGCGCGCGAATTTCAGCCGCTATTATTGGTTAACTTAAATCGTTTATAATTTGAAAAGTATTATAGCCTCGACATTTTTGTATTAGAATTTTCGTCTCAAAATTATCTCAGGAACACATTCTTAAAAGGAAATCCGGTAGAGGTGAAACACCCTGTATATATATATATGTATACACTCGGCACCAAAATTAAAAGATTATTTACCTATTCTGACCCGCTAAAAATAGGAAAATTTCAAGAAAGTGTAACTTTGTCAAAAATGATTGTAACAGAATGACAAAAAAAGTATTTTACAGCTTAAAGTCTCTACTTTCAAAATCCATAATTCATTAAATGACTTACTGATTCTTTATAAAGCTGCACGAATGCAAATGGAGATGCATCAAATCTAAAAATTTTTTACTAAATTTGCGAAGTTCCATGGAGTGAAATGAAAATTGCATACAAATGCGACTAAAAGTGTGAATCTTTGTCTTTAATTTACGCATTCGATCAGCGTTGTGTGATTTTTTTTCATCAAGTTATTCAATATTGAAGTAAAAAAGACCATTTTTACTTTCATATTGAATAACTCGGTAAAAAAAAATCGCACAATGCTGATCGAGTGCACAAATCAAAGGTAAAAATTCATGTAGTCATGTTACGCCGTAAGTCGCATTTGTATTTCACTCTATGGAACTTCGCAAAGTTCCTAAAGAAGATCTGTCAAATATCAAAATTTTCTTTAAACTTTGCAAGGTTTCATAATCTAAATTAAAAATCGTAAAACATAAATGCAGTTTACAGTTTTCAAAAGCGTGAATCTTTAGCTTTAATTTGCGCACTCGTTGAGTATTATGCGATTTTTTTTCACCGAAGTACTCAACATTGAAGTAAAAATGGTTCTCATGCTTCAACATTGAATAATTCGGTGATAAAAAATCACAAAATGCTCAACGAGTGCGGAAATTAAAGGTAAAGATATACGCTTTCAAATGCTGTAAACTGCTTTGTGTGCGATTTTTAATTCATGTCGAGAAGCCTTGCAAAATTCGTAACAAAGTGTATCGCATTTTTATTTCCGTATTACTCATTGTCGGTAAAAGATCAGCAAGACGTTCTTTAAAGTCGAAAGTTCTTTAAAAAATAAAGACTAAGTTGTAAATACTTTTGAAAAATTTTATTGTAACATATTCAATTCTTTTCATGTTGAAAATGGTTTATCTACCTGTATTACAAAAATATTCACCATATCAGATAAATGAACATAGTTATGAATTTATTTTAACAGTTGACTTATATAGTAATATCTCGTAATTGCAATGAAATTTTTTTATATGTTCTGATATTAATTAATTATTTAATGTACAAATAATATACAAATTTATATAAAAGAAAAAATAATTTCTTAGCAAAAATATTTATATGCATATCTGTATGATAATCTCTGCGTTATTAAGAAGGTTCTCGTAGCACTTCTATTACTTGTCATATCATCGTGCCTAAGCGCGGGAAATGTGAGCTTTGTGATTAGCCAACTTTAATCACTATTAATTTAAAAATTATTATAGTCTCGACATTTTTGTATTAGGATTTTTGTCTTAGAATATTCTAAAAAATCCGCACTTAAAAGGAAATCCGCGGGTTTTGGGACACCCTGTATATAT
>NW_012092000.1:0-851 GCF_000956235.1 Wasmannia auropunctata | reverse complement strand
TTTCTCTTTTTTGTGTTTAAATAAACACGTCGAACGAGACGTCGGTCGCGCCGTCGAGCGATACGGCTGGCGCCGAACTCGGCTATTAATCTATTTATTCAAAAGATGTTTTCTTTATGGTTTGTCCGCCGTAATTGCTTACCGCTTCGCTCGGCGACGTGGAATGCATCGAACTGCGTAGTGGGCCCACTAATATATATATGCGCAACAAATATACATGTACGCAACAACACCTTAATGACTGCGTGCGCTTGACTTATATATGTATATTTTTTCTCCATCATGTGGGATTCACCGACAGCGTTTATTTATTATTTTTTAATTTTTTAATTATTGACTGAGTGCGTAAAATTTTATATGTGTTAATTTAATTATTTATTTATTTTTGTGTGTTCAAATTAATGCGATTGAAAAAGGCTGTCAGGCTGAAACTAGTATTGCGATACATTGCATGAATAAATAATTTATCGAACATCTATTAGATTTATTTGCTCGTCTTTGGCCTTTTGTTTTTTACGTTATTGTATCGAGCGGAATATTTTTCATTTTTTACGAAAAAAATAATTTTTTTTTAAATATTTACGTAATTGAGTAACATAACTGTTATGTGAAACATAATATTACGTTGTTACATTGTGAGGCGGAAATTGAAACTTACGTTTAAGTTACTTGTAACATTAACATAACATTACTTGTTACGTTGAATTGTGTAACAGTAATGTAACAATAACATAACTGTGTTTAGTGGGATTTTTAATGCTTCTTGTAAACCCAAAATAAAATACACGTCTAATTGTAAGTTAGTATCTTCAAACTCTAATTTAGAACACACATCAAGACAATTGTAATAA
>NW_012091999.1:0-684 GCF_000956235.1 Wasmannia auropunctata | reverse complement strand
TAAAATGTGTTTCAATAAAATAATATCTAACACGCCCCCTTGAACGCATTTTAAAGTGAGATTCGATGACGAGGCATACACAAAAAAAATTCTTTATCTTACTTCTATATATTAAGCTTTAGCTTACATTTATGCGTTGACTAATCCTAATTTCATAGTAAAAATATTATGCTTTGGTTTAGGTAAAGCTTTTGTAAATAAATCGGCGACCATATCGTTCGTAGATATATGATTGACAACAATGTCATTGTTTTCAATATGTTGACGGAGAAAATGATAACGCACGTCTATATGTTTAATTCTTTGACTTATAGTATGGTTTTTAGTTAAACATAACGCGCCCCTATTATCACATTATATAGGTATCGTCTTGTTATCGTTATCATTTTCGATCTCTAATAATAAACGGCGCAACCAAATTGCTTCTTCTGGAGTCATTTTCGGTAATGTCTTTGTGGGGGACCTATTGATTAAATATGCAGCTGTTGCTGTCGCTTCTGCCCAATACTGCTTTGGTAGTTTTGCGTCGATGAGCATGGATCGTGCTCACTCTACTATTGTTCGATTGGCCCTCTCGGCAACTCCATTTTGCTGCGGGTTGTAGGGTACTGTAGTTTGGTGCTTTATTTCGCTTGTGGCTAGAATTTCTTTAAACGCATCATTAATATATTCACGCCCGTTATC
>NW_012091998.1:0-313 GCF_000956235.1 Wasmannia auropunctata | reverse complement strand
GTGTGCTCTTCCGATCTATGTAAAAACAATAATGGATTTAAGAGATTTTGAAATTCGAGATATTAATTTCTTGAATACAGAAGAACAAGAAAAACATGAAAAAATACAAATACGTGCATCGAAACGGTACATTAATTGTGACAAAAAAAAACCTATTTGAATTTTATATAATGAGCAAAAATTTAAAAAAAGATTTTATAATGTTTGATATTTCACTATTAGTAGAGGAAGGATTAGTCAAAATTAATAAAAAAAATATATATATATATTTTTTGACGTAATGGATAAATATAACATAATGGATAACATATAA
>NW_012091997.1:0-1079 GCF_000956235.1 Wasmannia auropunctata | reverse complement strand
TAGAGATTTCAAGTTGTAAAATGCTTTTTTGAACATTTCGATACGATCATTTTTTATGAAGTTACACTCTCTTGAATTTTGCCTATTTTTGGAGGGTAGAGTAAGTAATGCTTTAATTTTGTTAAGAAGTGTATATTGTCGATGTCATGATCCTGAGTGATCTTTAGAAGGTTTTAGCTGTTACTCATAGTTTGTTAAAATGTTATTAACAAAAAAACTAACTACATATTTTATTTAATATTAACATGATATATTACTCTCATTATTTAAAAAATGTGCTTTAATAATATGGAACCATATAATCATAGATCTCGTTTTATCCCGTAAGTAAGGGTGGGTGTGAGGTGGCCTTCGCTTCGCGTAGAAAGTCAGAAACTCATGTGGCAGAGTACAATTATATAAGTTATTTTATCCCGTAAGTAGTTGTGGATGCGGGATGAATCTTGCTTCGCGTATTAAATCAAAAACTCATGTGAAACATTATAATTATACGACTTTTCGTGCGAAGCAAAATTCATCTCATACCCACCTCTGCTTACGGGATAAAACGACGGGACTTCACGCAAAGCAAAATTCCATATAGGTTTAATACTTTATAAATGTTATAAAGCATTGTAAAGTGTATGTTTGAACGCAGTGAGTTTCATCGCCCTCCCCTTACGGGAGATCGAAAAAATGAACAAATAGGTTTAGATTATTGGAATATCACTTAATGTGAAAATGTCCGTTAATGCAAATATAATTATCGACATTTCATTTCAAACCATATAATTTGACATCATGTTCTTAAATTTATCACGATTGTAGAATAAAAAGAAATGGCCAAATATGCCTAAACATCCTGTGCAGAACAAAAATTATTGATCAATTCGAAAATATTAAAAAACATATCATAAATGTATCTTAAAATAATTCTGATAAGTTTAAAAAAATATATCTTTTTACTACTTTTGGCCGAACAAATATCCATAATATTAGTAAAAACATCAATTTGAAGATCTGCATCAACAGAACCTAAATATAAAATGTTTATAAATCATTCGTATTTGTTCAAGAGCGCCGATCAAAACTAATCAACC
>NW_012091996.1:0-421 GCF_000956235.1 Wasmannia auropunctata | reverse complement strand
GAGTAGTATATCTATCTGGTATCTTGGTTTGTCTTTTAGTTCTCCTTGGTGTGTTGTCTACTTGTTTTGGTGAGCTGTTGTTATTTTTTTGTGCTGTTATTACATTTTCTTTGCTTGTTTCTTCCTCGGATTCTTCCTCTGTGTGGTACAGTTTTACTCCCTTCTTTAATATATTTACTCTCCTCTTCAATAAAGTGTACCTCTCGCGACACAATTATCTTCCTTTTTTCTGAATCCCATAATCTATATCCCGTTTGCGTATAGTCTACCAATTTCACGGCTTTGCTTCTCTTGTCTAATTTCTTCAATTGTCCCAATTCCTTTGCATACGCTGTACTACCGAAAATCCTTAGGTGTTTCAAATTTGGTTTTTCTCCATTCCACATTTCATATGCCGTTTGCGTATTTGCTTTTGTCGGAC
>NW_012091995.1:0-383 GCF_000956235.1 Wasmannia auropunctata | reverse complement strand
TTTATGATAAAAATAAAACCGATAAAAAAATTTTTTAATTCTTTATGAATTTTTTTTTTGTTGATGTTTTTGAGTGACCACTTTTATATTTTCACAAAAACATCTCTAGATACTCTACTAGTCTACTTTAACACATATTTTTTTTAAATCGATTGGAGTGGTGGAACATTGTTAAAAATAACGATTATTCGTGCAACGCCGCGCTACGCCGCGCGCTGCATTCGGCGCGCCGCGGCGCACGACGGTCGTTGCCATGGGACTTATATATATATATACTAGCCTTATTGCAGTGTTGCAATGTTTAATTATCAAGAAAACTCATAGAAATAAGGATTTTATTATTGCCTACTCACATTTATGCAGTGAATATTATGCTATATTGA
>NW_012091994.1:8179-8911 GCF_000956235.1 Wasmannia auropunctata | reverse complement strand
CCATAGCAATCATAGCCGTAGCAATTATAAAGAAAATAGTGAAAGCAACAAACTTCATCTTGTCAATATTTTCTGTAATTATTATTTTTATATAATGTATTCATTAATTTTTATATCTACTATTCAACATACGCAATATAATGTGATGATAATACATATGTATACTTTTATACATAATATACATTATGTATAAAAGTTGCCATTTTAATTAATGTGATTAACATTAATCTTTTATATAATGAAACTAAATAATAAAACAAGAAACATTTTATTATTTATATAATAGTAATAAACAGTTTTGTATAAATAGTTTATTAGCTATTAATTTGGATTCTCAGTTGTTATTTTAAAAAATTAGGTGCATGTTAGAACTTACTGTTTTCGTTGGTGCGCAAAATCGATTATATGCAGATCATACGACCTAATCGGAACTGATCATTCCTTGATCTTTGGAGAGTATTTATACTTCACATTGCACTTGTTCAAAGCAAAAATATTAAAAAATGTATTGTTTACGTTATCTGCTATATGTAAGGAAATGTCTATTTGGGCAGACTGTTACAAGGTTATATTATTGCGTCTTTAATTGGAATCATTAATCATAATTATAAATCCCAGCAAACCAATACGTAACTGTAATATAACTAAGGGAGCACATGGAAAGAACAATGATATATTTTATAGTTATAGAGATGATATGTAAATGCAATATAATTTTGAGGGCACTTTAGA
>NW_012091994.1:0-546 GCF_000956235.1 Wasmannia auropunctata | reverse complement strand
TTACTCCAAATAGCCGGTATCTCATCTGCAGCGTAAATGCCTATGGTGTCGCAGGGTATGTTTTGTAGTGCAGCTCGTAATTGCAAACTATTCATAACCACCAAAAATTGATAAGTGGATTTTCCTCTTCTTCTTCTTCTTCTTTATTATGGTTATTACGGTTATGCCACGTCATAGAATGTGATGGAGGTGGTGGTGATAACTGCGATGCCGACAACGATGTAGAATCCAGGAGACCATGATCTTTAATGCATTTTCTGATACGTAACGCATTATTTAAAGCACATGTATATTCACGATTGTTTGTTCGATTTTTTATGCTATGAATGAGACATGTTTGCTCTAGCTGAGGTAATTGATGAAATGGTGAGCACTCCTCCTCCTCCAAATTTATAATGTTTCTACTAGTGACACGTTGGTGAAAAGCCGATTTATCCTTTCCTCTAGTGAATATTCGATTGGTAAATTGAACAAGTGTTCTCAAATGTCGACACAGGTTTTTATACGGTGTATCGCCTTCAAACCACTCAATATCATGGAAATTTT
>NW_012091993.1:0-474 GCF_000956235.1 Wasmannia auropunctata | reverse complement strand
AGAAATAATTAGATAATACATATCAGTATTTACTTATTACTGTATATTCAATAGTTTATATAATATTTCTTAACATTAGAGACTGACATAAAAAAGATGGATTTTTACGGTATTCCACAAATATTGACAAACAGTAACACTAATTGTAAGTGAATAATTTATGCAAAAAATTCGTTTGTGTACTGGAACCTGACATTGGTCAACAGAGTATTATAGTTTCAACTTATTAAAATACATTTGACATGTTTAATATACGTTTTATTATCTGAAAACGCAATAAGGAATATGTGTTCTGCAGTCCTTACTATGCCAATAAACTTCACAATATTTACAAAAATATATTCTGGCCCTGAAATTAATTAGGTTATGTTAAGAAACGGTACATGTCAATTTTTGACTATTTACGTATATTCAACCTTATCTAATGTACTTCTGAATATTTCAGTGCACGGAGACGGAAGAGCACACGTCTGA
>NW_012091992.1:0-386 GCF_000956235.1 Wasmannia auropunctata | reverse complement strand
TTTCTCGGTTTGGCATTTTTTAAATTGGAGGGGTTTCAAATATTGACGTAAAAAAAAATTTGAAATCTCCTCAGTAGGAAGACGTGTTGACGCGCGGCAATTATCGCTCAACAATCGAGCAGTGAACAGTTGAAGTGAGCATGAGGTCCTCCGGACTACTTGCAGTTTTGTTAAAAAATTAAAATATTGGATTGTCAAATTTTTTTGTTTCAAGTATACCTTTTCAGAATTTTCAAGGATTTTTTCAAATTGGTCTATAAACAAAAGATATATGGTTTTTTGAAAAAAAGCTAAATCGAGATTTTTCGCGTTTTTGAACTTTCCTTTTTTTTTTGAACCCGTATATCTTGGAGCTCTTTAATTCTATCAGATCGGAAGAGCACACG
>NW_012091991.1:0-481 GCF_000956235.1 Wasmannia auropunctata | reverse complement strand
GCAGTATCGCAAAAGTACTAGAAAATNTTAAAAATGGCGTCGAATGGCCAATCATAAAATTGATTTATTCGACAGCCATTTATAATACCGATAAATCAATCTTATGATTGGCCATTTGCAAGTCCAATCAGAACTCGTAACACCGGTCGCGCTTCTCTGATAATCTAGGACTCTAGCTGCGCGGCAAGACACAACGCGGTAGCCAATGGACGTGTCATCTTTCTTTAGGAGCTGTAAGTTTATTGGCTACTGCGTCGCATTTTGCCGCGCGGCAAGCATTTCCGCGTCCAGTGTGTAGGAGCCCTAAGAGCGGTCATGCCCGCGATTTAGCTGCGATGGCGATTGAGCTGGTTTCACCAGTATGAAGCTAGCTGTCGAACTAACGATTTCAATAATTTTGAATACGACATTCGATTGCTAGTCGTTTGCTAATTTTTGCATCTATTTTTATTTTGTTTGCATATTAATTATTTTGGGTAAA
>NW_012091990.1:0-558 GCF_000956235.1 Wasmannia auropunctata | reverse complement strand
TAACGAATACAACGATGTATGATATAACGAAATTATTTTACGAATTATAAGAGTTATTTTGGTTTAAAATTTTGCAGGCAGCTACTACCTTTTCAATTTCGGTCTTGCGATGTGGCCAACTTCTCTCTAGCGATTCTTACACTAACGAGAGTACTATAATCAGATAAAAACATTACACGTCAATTGTCAACGCAAAAGTCAGAAGTTGACTACAGCGCAGGGCCGAAATTGAAAAGGTAGTAGCTGCCCGCAAAATTTTAAACCAAAATAATTCTTATAATTCATAAAATAATTTCGTTATATCATACATCGTTGTATTCGTTAAAAAGAATGTTACAATTTTTGTCATATTAAAATTATCACCTTATCGTGCAAAAATTAATCATGTCTTTTCACTCTCTAACATAAATAATATTTCTAAATGATCACTCTGCTTACAATAAAATTTAGTCAGAGCCGTTTAATTTGATATTATATTTATTAGGTCTATCTCTATTAGTTTACGAGATAAAAAGGGGTGGCCACTTGTACAGGAACACCCTGTATATAATATATATA
>NW_012091989.1:0-574 GCF_000956235.1 Wasmannia auropunctata | reverse complement strand
GAAAGGAATAAACACCTTTGACTCATACATTTGTTTCTGTAGCCGTGAGAACCTGCCCATGTATATGTCTTTTGTAACGGAAGTCGCTACATTACGGACTCCTGAATTCAACTACTCAGGCTTCCACAATGTTACTAACTTTTACAATGATAATTTTTGACCTTGTCTCTGCTTCAAATCTGGAAGGACTATACTTTTCTGTTTTATACTTTTCGACGACTGTCCACTACGATGATTTGAGGATTTGCGTTTGAATTTTCGATTTTGATATTGTTACGTAATTTTATTTTGCAAACAGAATTTTAATAATGAACATATTTATATTTTCGCCGTTTTATGATAAAAATTTTTGTTTCTTTTAATTTTCTTTGTTTTAATTTTATTGTATAACATTGAGAATAACCTATGTATATGTCAAAACGTCTGTTTTCATTATATTATTTTAATGTACTAACTCATTATATTAGAGCATTAAATAACTGGCTTAGGCTTATAGCCCACATTTTAATTATTAAGTTAAAATAAGTTTTAAAAATAAGTTTAAATAATAAAAAGATCGGAAGAGCACACGTCT
>NW_012091988.1:0-304 GCF_000956235.1 Wasmannia auropunctata | reverse complement strand
AGGTCGGGACACCTAAATATCTCGGGACATATAAGTTTTACAGAAAAGTGTTTCAGACAAAAGTTATATGGTTTAAAAATATCTCTTTACTGATCCTATCAGTTTGACCTTGGGTTGCGTAGCCAAGGTCAGGTCAAGGTCAGGTCAAGGTTCGGATAGTAAAGAAAATGCAGTATGGATTGGAAAACTAAATGTAACGTACGTTACGGACGTTTTTGTGTGGAGACCCTCACGATTTTGCTACGTTATGTTTTTGTTTGTGCGTTAACTGAAGGTCAAGATTCATGGACCACCGACCGATCTC
>NW_012091987.1:0-797 GCF_000956235.1 Wasmannia auropunctata | reverse complement strand
TCAGACGTGTGCTCTTCCGATCTTCAGAGAAGCGCGACCGGCTTATGGCAGTATCGCAAAAGTACTAGAAAATATTAAAAATGGCGTCGAATGGCCAATCATAAGTTTGATTTATTCGGCAGCCATTTATAATAGCGATAAATCAATCTTATGATTGGCCATTTGCGTGTCCAATCAGGACTCGTAACACCGGTCGCGCTTCTCTGATAATCTAGGACTCTAGGGCCCGTATTCATAGTCAAGGCTTATTTTCAAGATCGTCTTAAGTACAGTCTTAAGATGGCGCTTCGATTCATAGTCGTGAAACAAGTCAACACTTGAGCAAAATCTCAAGGCGTAACTTATCGAAGGTGATCTTCTTTGAAAACGTCTTGATGTGATTCGTAAACATATCTTATTCATTATAAGTACGGATTTAAGATCATCTTATCTGTTATGAATTCATTGTCATATAAGATGGTCTTATTTGACATATATGTATATTATTCAATAAGACGATCTTCGTCAAGTCCTCATAGAAGAGGACTTAAGCAGTTACGGATGATAAATACCAGTGGTTATGATCTAATGTAAAAACAATAATGGATTTAAGAGATCTTGAAATTTGAGATATTAATTTCTTGAATACAGAAGAACAAGAAAAACATGAAAAAATACAAATACGTGCACCGAAACGGTACATTAATTGTGACAAAAGAAAACCTATTTGAATTTTATAATGAGCGAAAATTTAAAAAAAGATTTTGATTTTCAAAAGATTTTATAATGTTTCATATTTTACTATTAGTAGAGGAAGG
>NW_012091986.1:0-397 GCF_000956235.1 Wasmannia auropunctata | reverse complement strand
ATAAATCTATATAAAACATTAATATAAATATATGTATAAATACACTCGCCAAAATAAAATTTGAAACACTTTAATTCATATAAAAATTGGACAAACTTTAAATAAGAATAACTTCGCAAAAAATTGTATTGAAAAAATTGTTTTCCTTTTAAAGAAAAATATTTATACTTTAAGAAACATTTATATATGTGTGCATATATGTATGCATGTCACGTATGTATGCATATAAGGTACATTGAAAGAGAAATATAGAAAATTACAAACATAATGTACGCAGTAAATAAAGTTTTCTTAAATTTTTTTCAATTATAAAAATTATATTTTTTAAATTGTATATTTATTTTTAGGTATAGTGTAAAAGCTGTCTCTTATACACATCTCTGAGCGGGCTGGCAAG
>NW_012091985.1:0-431 GCF_000956235.1 Wasmannia auropunctata | reverse complement strand
TTGTAATGCGCAATTCTTAACATGTTTTCCGCAACGCATAGTATTAATAACATTTAGATTATTCAAAGAAACTACATCTTCGTAATCTGTATCCAGAGTTTCAATGACTACTTTCGCATCGAGCATATCACCGAGCCATTCTCGTTTTTGATATCCTTTAACATACACGATAGTCTCGTCGGTATCATCCTCTTCACCAAACACAGCTGTTGCAATCAGATGTTTTGCCGTGCTGTACGGAATCATCCTGTCTTCCCATCTCAATCCATGGTGATAAGTAATCAACCAGAAAGCGCCAGACTTGTCGAATTTTGTTAAAGAATTCCATGGCATAGGACTCGCAAAAATGTAATGCGAAAGAACTGTACCTCTTCTCAGGACAGCCACTTCTTTTACGATAAATCTCTTTCCAACGGTGAATTCTTGCAGAT
>NW_012091984.1:12635-13394 GCF_000956235.1 Wasmannia auropunctata | reverse complement strand
TTCCGATCTATTTCTAAAAATACAATCTCTCATTTCAAAGATTCTATGATATGTATATTAGTTTATCAATGTAAATGAATATTTCTAAATATATAATCTTTCACTTCGAAGATTCGGGGACACACATATAATTTTATTAGAGCAAATAAATATTTCTAAAAATGCAATCTCTCAATTCGAAGACTCTTATATACATGTATAAGAATCGTGCTACATTTGATTATTTTCTAATATAACTTACATATTTGAATTTTCATATTTAAAATTTATTGAGAAATTTGTTTGTCGTATATGCTAAAGGGATACAAATTTTTTTCTCCTTGTGAGAAAAATGAGAGTTTTCTTTCAATCAATCAATTTCAAGCTCTCCAAATAAGCTACAAGAATATGCAATGAAAAATAGGGGGTTCCATTTAAAAAATTTAAAGTGACCTTGTCCTGACCTTGACGACGCCACTCAGGGTCAAACCAATATTATCATCTTATGTCCCCTTCGAAGTCCCAAAACTTTTGTCTGAAACATTTTTCTCTCCCGGACTTGATTTTCGAGATATTCGATTGGATGGATTAAAATGGTCCACTCTGTATATATATATAGGTATATATAAGAATCATGCTATATGTGATAATTTTTAAATATAACTTACATATTTGAATATCTTTCTCTTAAGCAATAAAAATTCATAAAAATATAATCTCTTATTTCGAAGACTCGAGGACATGTATATAATATTTCTAAAGAAAAGAAATATTTCTAAA
>NW_012091984.1:0-485 GCF_000956235.1 Wasmannia auropunctata | reverse complement strand
TTTTACATTTAAAAGAAGACAATTTCCGATTAAATTAGCTTTTGCTATGATGATTAACAAATCACAAGGACAGACGTTTGATAAAATAGGAATTGATCTTCGTAAAGATGTTTTTAATCACGGACAACTTTATGTTGCATTTTCACGAGTTCGTTCCTGGCAAGCATTAAAAATATATCTTGGTAATCAACGAAATAATAGATGTATTAAAAATTATGTATATAAAGAAATATTTCTTTAAAAAATTACAAAACATTTTTAATAAATTCTAATATAAGAAATATAAAATACAGTTATAAATGTATAATGTTTTTAACATGATATACCATAATAATAATATATTATAATATACAGGTTCCATTTTAATCGATCACCTCAAATATCTGTTGAACAGTACATTTTAGGCAAAAATGTTTCAGACAAAAATTTTAGGGCTTCAAGAGGGACATAAAATGATAACATTAATTTGACTCTGAGTAGCATCG
>NW_012091983.1:0-303 GCF_000956235.1 Wasmannia auropunctata | reverse complement strand
TCGTCATCCTCGGTATCGCTATCCACGCTTTCCTTCTTCCTCTTGACACTCGTCAAAGCGTCGGTCTCGGCTCTCTTGACACTCGTCGCTGCGTTGGCCTCTCGCTTGATCGATTCCTCGCCAACGGCTTGCTCGGCGATCTGTTTCAGAGATTCGACGATGGGTTTAAAGCGTCTCTCCAACGCGATATCCTCGTCTATTCTACCAGTTTTCAGAGCGCGATGCTTCTTGCGAATCGACTCGCTTGTTTTCGCGATCTGCTTCGCTATTCTCTCGCGATTTTTTATGCTATCCATGTTGAGA
>NW_012091982.1:0-653 GCF_000956235.1 Wasmannia auropunctata | reverse complement strand
AAAAAAATCGTAGCTACTTGTTTTTTTTTCAAATTAAAGAGAAAGATTTCAACCTTTATGACGCTGGAAACCGCATCCCCGGGAAAAATTTTAGCAAGTCCGTGCACTCGTTCAAACTTTGCAATTTTCAGTGTGGCAAACATGCTCTCAGATTTAAGAGTTTACAGCCACACGAGTGCATTAAATTTAAAATCGACTCACGGTATTTTAAAGTAGAGATTTCAAGCTTTCATTTGAAAAAAAGTTCATCATTTTACGATGATTTTTTGCGGAGTTACCGTTAACCAAAGTTGACCAATTTTTGCTCAAAATTTTTCTATGCCATAATTTTTTTAAGCAGTGTATTTTCAGATCCGAACTGTTCAATAAGTGGTTTTACTGTTTTCAGAAAATTATCACTTGCTTTTTGTAAATCAGCGGAATCTTCCAGTGTTTTTTTAGTGACAAATTTTGTAACTTTTCTTGAGACAATTCGATAAGACTTTTTAAATCTTGATATCCAACTGTGAGATGCTTTAAATATAGGATTTAAATTTCTTATTTTTTTTTGAGCTTGTAAAGCCCACCTTTTTAGATCGATATCATGAATCATAAATCCTGATTCAACAGCTGCAGTAAATCTGTCTCTTATACACATCTCTGAGCGGGCTGGC
>NW_012091981.1:0-367 GCF_000956235.1 Wasmannia auropunctata | reverse complement strand
TATCCCCTGTGTGCCTTGTCGACTCAGTTGTATGCTATACGAAGTTATTACGTCTTTTAACTACAGCCTGATGAAATTGAATGCATTTAAAGTGATTGACGCTAATTGTTTCATTATTTTCAGATACTTGTTAAAGAATATGGCCGAGAAGAGGAAGGCGGAAGAGGAGCGGGAGGAGGATGTAATCCTCGTAGAGAAGGAAGGTCAGCTGCCAGAGGAAAAAGCTCGGCCACGACAAATGGTAAGAACATTCCTCCGTTTTCTTTGTTTGTGCTAAATATGTAATTATATATGTAATCACGTAACCTTCTTTTGAAATCAATACATACATGTTAGCGATAGACGTGTAAAGACTGGTTAAATATTT
>NW_012091980.1:0-640 GCF_000956235.1 Wasmannia auropunctata | reverse complement strand
TAAAATTATATACATAACCTGCAGTCTCCAAAATAAGAGATTGCATTTTTAGAAATATTTTTTTGCTTTAAAAACATAATATACATGTTGTCGAATTTTTCAAATGAGAGATTGCCTTTATACGAATATCTCTTTGTTTTAAACACATTATACATATATATATATATATATATATATATTTCTTCGAGTCTTCGAAATTAGAGATTGCATTTTCAGAAATATTTCTTTGCTTTAAAAACATTATATACGTGTCCTCGAGTCTTCGAAGTGAGGGATTACATTATTAAAAATTTCTAATTGCTTTTCAAGAAATTCAATGTATGTCCTTAAGTCTTCGAAGTGAAAAATTGCATTTTTACAAATATTTATATGCTTTATAAAAATTATATATATGTCCTCGAGTTTTCAAAAAGAGAAATTTTTAAAATTATTTATTTCCTTTAATAAAATCATATCCATGTCCTCGAATATTCGAAAAGAGAAATTGCATTTTTATTTATAATCTTTAAAAAAATTATATACATAACCTGCAGTCTCCAAAATAAGAGATTGCATTTTTAGAAATATTTTTTTGCTTTAAAAACATAATATACATGTTGTCGAATTTTTCAAATGAGAGATTGCCTTTATACGAATATCT
>NW_012091979.1:0-374 GCF_000956235.1 Wasmannia auropunctata | reverse complement strand
GCCCGGATAAAACAATTACAAGAGGAAGTCAATAAAATCGGCGCGGCGTGTGAGTCCCTATTAGGCGAATTAGCAACTTGCGTAAATTTCCGCCAAGTCATGAAAAAGGAATGCGAACGCACGCAAGAATTATTCGACAGACTCACTACGGTATACAAGGTGCCTACGGATAAACGACGGGGATTGGTAGATGGACTAGGGTCCATAGCAAAGGCCTTATTCGGCACCATGAATGCAAAGGACGAGAAGCTTATCAACCAGCAACTCGCACTGCTCCACGATTCAAACGCCGTAATGCAGCACGCCATGAAGCATCAACTGAAGGTGGTCAATGCGACAATAAATTACATAGAGCGGCTAGAAGAAACAGTAAA
>NW_012091978.1:0-399 GCF_000956235.1 Wasmannia auropunctata | reverse complement strand
TTTGCATTTACTCCAATAACTTTTACATTGACAAAAATTACTAAATAACAATCACCTCTTCAGTAAAACAAGTTATTTGGAAATGGACATACATACTTATCATTACCTATGCATATATTAACGCTATTTTTTAACACATCATTAACACAGTATACATCAGGTGTTTCGCTAATCGAGTTATACTTATACAAATATTTAATACTATTTATAATATTAATACTATTAATACTATTTAATAATATTTGATACCACAATCATTTTGTTGTTGACACAAGTCAATTTTGTAAGCAATAATGTATTGACGATTTTGTTCCTCGTCAATAATAAAAGTTTTTAATCTTACAAATGAGAGATCGGTGAGTTGAGCAAATGAGTCATCGGTACGAGGATTACATTTAT
>NW_012091977.1:0-451 GCF_000956235.1 Wasmannia auropunctata | reverse complement strand
GATATGTATACATTAACATCAAGTAATCATAGATCATCACGAAGTGTCTGCAGTTCCCGATCACAGAAGTTAAGCAGCGTTGAGGGCAGTCGTGGCTTGGATGGGTGACCGTCGTTTAGAACATAATTGTAGATTGGTGTAGTTTTACGTACGAATTTGTAGATTAAATGTAATCACAAATTTTGACGACAATCTACAAAAGTGTTCCAATTCTAGCATTTTTATGTAGATTTTTGTATCATTTTTTAAATTCGTGTAGAATTTTATAAATTCTGACAATTATTTTTCTGCAATTTTTTGTAATATATTTTTATTTTTTTTAGAATTTTGTAGAATTATGTAGAATTATGTAGAATTTGTCCGTCTGAGAATGCAATAAAAACTACAAAAATTAGACAAAAGTGTTTCAATTCTAGCATTTTTATGTAGATTTTTGTAGTATTTTTAAAAT
>NW_012091976.1:0-434 GCF_000956235.1 Wasmannia auropunctata | reverse complement strand
ATGAAAAACTACAGAAAATAACTGAGAAAATCTATGAAAATTTTACACAATTTTAAAAAATACTACAAAAATCTACATAAAAATGCTAGAATTGGAACACTTTTGTCAATTTTTGTAGTTTTTTATTGCATTCTCAGACGGACAAATTCTACATAATTCTACATAATTCTACAAAATTCTAAAAAAAATAAAAATATATTACAAAAAATTGCAGAAAAATAATTGTCAGAATTTATAAAATTCTACACGAATTTAAAAAATGATACAAAAATCTACATAAAAATGCTAGAATTGGAACACTTTTGTAGATTGTCGTCAAAATTTGTGATTACATTTAATCTACAAATTCGTACGTAAAACTACACCAATCTACAATTATGTTCTAAACGACGGTCACCCATCCAAGCCACGACTGCCCTCAACGCTGCTTAACT
>NW_012091975.1:0-447 GCF_000956235.1 Wasmannia auropunctata | reverse complement strand
CGTTATCGCTCGCGTTCGCGAAGAGGAAGGAAAAAGGAAAAAGAATAATTTTAGGATTAAAATAATATAAAATATGTTTATTTTAAAATTTAGTTTATGTAAAAAAATATTTAGTTGATAAATTTATTCAATCGTGAGGCAAATCCGCCTGCCCGTTGCCATCTGCAACAGACATAAGGAGCCAAAGAATTAAAAATTGTAGAAAATAAGAAAGAAAGGAAGATAGCTATGTAAAAAATACTTACCCTAGTTGTAAAAGGCGACCATCCTTGTATCTGTGGCCACGTCCACAATCACGCGCAGCGGCGCTTCCTCCCGTGGGCTCGTCGGCGCCTGCGGGCTTCTCGCGCCGCTGCCCTCCGGCGCCTCACGCACCTGCGTCCTCACCCTCAGCCGCGGACCCTTCACCTCACGCGAACTTTGCGGAGGCGTCCGTGCTCTCGCCAA
>NW_012091974.1:0-371 GCF_000956235.1 Wasmannia auropunctata | reverse complement strand
GTGTGCTCTTCCGATCTTTTTCTTCTTGTAATATCCTGTGTACAGTTGAATGCGATAATCCGAGTTCTCGAGCAACAACCCGAATACTCGTTTCGGGCTTTTGCTCAAAGGCTGCAATAACTTCTTCCGTAATTCGCAAATTTCTTGCGACTCGATACAGTTACGACCAGAAGATTATCCTCTAAGAGAACATTTTGTCAAAATTTTTTAAGAAGGGTAGATCGAGATCCAGAGTATTCATCTCGAGTGATATTTAGCGATGAATCGCTATTTACGCAAGAAGGGATATTCAATTCGCACAATATGCATTTATGGAGCGATGAAAATCCCAGAGTTACACGAATAAGAATCTTTCAGATTCGTTGGAAAAG
>NW_012091973.1:0-497 GCF_000956235.1 Wasmannia auropunctata | reverse complement strand
TAGCTCGGGAACATATATTACATCTTTGAACCTGCACGTTTTAAAGTCTATATCACCTATTCCATTTCCACTCATTGTTTCGCTTGCCTTCGCTACTCCAACTTGTGTGCTAATTTGTTTTAAGTTTTTAATTAAGTTTTTATCATTTACTGTGTGTGCAGTAGTTCCGGAATCCATGATCCATTTGCGCGAGTCGTGGTAGATTGCCGTCATAAATGATACTTTGTCCCCAACGTTTCCTTTATATTCTTTCTTACGAAAAAAACATTCCTTTTTGCTATGGTTAGTCTTCTTACAGATACTGCACGCAGCTCCATTATTGTTATCCGTCTTGTTCGGGCAATTTGACGAAAAATGTCCAGTTTTATTGCACGTAAAACATTTTTTACCTTTTAAGTTTCCTTTTGCTCTGCAGTCTTTAGTCTGATGTCCAGCTTTATTGCAGTTACGGCATCTTCTTTCTTGCGCTTTGAATGCGACCGGTTTTTCCTTTTCCA
>NW_012091972.1:0-491 GCF_000956235.1 Wasmannia auropunctata | reverse complement strand
CCATTGGTTGGTCCTGACCGATCCATTTTGGTTGACTACCTGAAACAAAGTACAAAGATATTAATACACAAAGAACAACAATATTTTCTACTTACCATATTTAGTTGCGAGGGTAGTGTCTTCACGTTGGAAATCCACAATTGATTAAAGAAAACAGGAACCTGAAAAGAGACACTGTAATTAAAATCCGGTCGCATGTGTGTTTGCAATGACCAACTGTGTGGTCGTTGTCATGGTTGTATTTAACGATTTCGAATTTTTGTTTTTATATTCAGGGGGGCTTCGCCCCCCCAAATCTCCCCTGACCAGGGGGCTTCGCTCTCTTGGACCCCCACCAGAAGCCTCCGGCCCCTGGATCCTGGCGTAGGGGCTTCGCCCCCTGGCAAGTATTGGGGGGGCTACGCCCCCCCAAACCCCCCCCAAAATCCTTGACCCAGAATACACGTGAAAACACAAATTGTAATTTTCTTTTTTTCTTAAATGTACTTTTT
>NW_012091971.1:0-503 GCF_000956235.1 Wasmannia auropunctata | reverse complement strand
TAATGGCGGACTCTCGTTCTGCACACCGATAACTCTCTAGTAGCCCGTCGGCGTGCTCGTCGACCAATCACAGCCAAGTATCGCGGTGGCGCTCTAGAGGCACAGGGGAAACAGGGCGACACCGCCGGCAAAATTGTAAACTAAATGGTAAGAGTCGGCTTCGCCAGCCGCTCTCTTACAGCTCGGCCATGCTGCGTTGAGTTCGTCCTTGAACGTAAAATAAAATGATTATAAACTTAAGAGGATGCTAAAGCCGTCTGTTTTATCAACAGAAATACCATTTTTGTTGGATACATAATATGTCGTATTAATCGCATAGAATAAAATTTCCTTTTCCACGATTAAAACACACATGCTAATGCATCTGGCTCTGGTGTGTTTGGTACCAAAAACAGGAAAAAATTAAGAAATTACAGATTTTGGTATCCATTTTAACATCAACATGGACACTAATACTATCAATTTACCAAAACGTTTACTTCGTGGAAAGGTTAGGCAGGTTA
>NW_012091970.1:0-448 GCF_000956235.1 Wasmannia auropunctata | reverse complement strand
TATCCCCTGTGTGCCTTGTCGACTCAAAATATTAATTATAAATATTTCTATTCTTGAAGACATGAAAAATCATGTCATTTCACGAAAGTTTAACTTAATTCTTATGTATAAAGTTATTAATTTTATTTTTAGACGATACGAATCTAAGAAATCTGTAAATTTCAAATTTTGATAGCTTTTAGCTGATATTGTACATCCCAAACATCCTTAAATACGCTTTTATACAATGCAGCGTTATACTGCAAATTTTCCTCATGCGTTCTTGGCAACGAGCTCTGGCAAAAGTGCGCGCAATATAATCGATCTCCTACGGGACTATACACTCCCGCATTTTGACTTGACGCGCCAACCGAAATATAATAGCCATTCGAAAGTGTGCCACGGTCTCGAAGAAGGTTTGGAGCCATCGCGCGCGCGGTAAAGTATTTATCGAACGAATGAGCCGTTT
>NW_012091969.1:0-432 GCF_000956235.1 Wasmannia auropunctata | reverse complement strand
TATCCCCTGTGTGCCTTGTCGACTCAGTCATACATTATACGAAGTTATACGATTTTACATTCTTACGTCCTTGCATTAAAGCTACGACTCACGTACGCCTTTCGTGCAACAGTTTCATTCAATAAAACCTATGAAAATCGCACTGTGATAATCACAAAAAAAGAGCGAAAATATATTGTTTCGAAAAAAATACATATATAATCTTAATTCAATTACAAAATACATAAATCACATCGATTAATTTATTGATAGAATTGTAATTACATTCAAAACGTTCCATAAAATTAAATAGAAACTTTATATGCATTTTTTTTCCAACGCGATGTTATCGTCATTTTAATTTGCAAGAAAAAACTTATTCTTGCAGTAATAATATTAGACATATCGATGTGGTCCCAATTTAGTAGTGCTGTACTATTAAGAGGATAATAA
>NW_012091968.1:0-539 GCF_000956235.1 Wasmannia auropunctata | reverse complement strand
TTTTTTTCTTACATGTCCTACGAGCGGAGATATTGCAATGCAAAGTCCGAAATGTAGGAATTTCAGATTAAGAAACGTCATTATCGTCGACCAGTTGCGGAGTGGGGAAGTGTACTTTTACAATTTCTGACACAAGAGACGCTAGAATTTCTAATCTTGCAGCCTCGCACGAAGTCGAAGTCGAAATCGCGCTCTGAACTTTCGCGGCGATGACAGTTCGCGTCGTGACACGTTGGATAAGTTTGGTTAGTATTGGGTTAGGTTACGTACGTAAGGTTATAATTCATCGAGGTTCTCTTCCACGTTATGTCAGATGAGTATTATAATATTTATTTTTAATATTTAATATTTATTAATTTGCAATTCAAATATTGAGATATATTTTGTAAAAAATATGAAAATGATCTCGCAAATTATCATGGTTATCGTACGATATTAATCCTATAAGATACATAAAGATGTAGAGATGAGTAAAGCACATTATACATTCTACTACTTTAAGAATTTACTAAAATAATTTTTAGCAGAGTAGCGAATCG
>NW_012091967.1:0-992 GCF_000956235.1 Wasmannia auropunctata | reverse complement strand
TTTCTTTTATATTTTCACTTCATAGTTTTAAAAGCGAATCTACAAACCGTTAACAATGCTTAAATCTCAATTTGTTTTTCTTTTCCTTTCTTTTGTGACATAAAAATATGTGACATTTTGTGAATAATTATATATATGTAATGTTATCATTTAAAAACAATTTTTTTTTATTAAAAGATTGTATTATATAAACTAGCTATGTATAATTCCAGAAAGTCATCAACTACGTTGGTGGGGAGAAGAAAAGAGGGGAGACCCCCGCCGCGCCGGCCACCGTCAGCCGTGCGGCACGGCGATTGAACAAGGACAAGAGAAGTGCGGGGTGTAGCTCTCTCACTTTAGCTTCTGCCCCACCGAGAACAATAGGGCGCGCAGTCTATCTTATAAGTCTATGAAGGAAACGCATGAAACAAGGACAATAGACTCAGCGCGACCAACTTGCCAACACTAAATAATTTTACTTTTCTCAGTTGGTAGCGCTTTCCCAACATCGACATCGCCGAGCAAAAATGGGCGTGGTTTGGCCGAACTGCACACACCATGCTATCCCTTCCACCATGGACCGGGCTGGTAGCCGTTGCTCCGCGGCGACAGCTTATATACCATGGTGGAAGGGATAGCATGGTGTACACAGTTTGCGAGCGTCTCTCTCTAATTCTTTGCCCTCTCGCTTGTTTTCTGACCGTTCAAAACGTTGTTGGCCAACCTCAAAAAATAAAATATTTTACTCTGCAAAGTTGTTACGACTGCGATGGTTGTCTTCATTGCACGCACGTTTATATTTTATCAGTCTCTTTTTATTTTATACTATAGTTTGAATCATGAATGTACACTCGCTCACTAAAAGGTTGCGACACTTTCTTTTTTATAGGTTTCAAAACGCATTAATATTTTGCAAATGCGGACCACGATTGGTGTTATACTGCCTTTAGACTAAAGATAGTACATCGTGGTTTGCATTGCAAAATATTAGTTATCTATAAAGTATATAT
>NW_012091966.1:0-458 GCF_000956235.1 Wasmannia auropunctata | reverse complement strand
ATTTGAAAACGTGCAATCCTACANGTTCATCCAAACGATGCTGTGAGAAAGAAAACGAAAAGCGATAAAGAGGATGAGAACGATTACCCGCTGGTGATTCGCGCCAATAACAATACGATGAAGAGCGAGATCAAGTGTGCGTATCGGATAAATTTCACAAAATCCTGTAACATTGGATCGCTGTTGGGATTTTCATCAAATCGCACGCTGGAACCACGTCAATGGCACGAATCGAACGTACCGATAAATATCATGAATGTAAACATCATTCGCATAAAGTGTAACATGACCGCGGGTGCGTAGTAACGACAAGTGTGTACATACGATACACGAGTTTTCACCGAGCGTGCCGCCAGGATATAAGATATCGGAAACGCCGGCACAGATCATTTACCTTCCGATCATCGCATGGAGCATATCGGATCTGACTATCCGCGTTGTGGATCAATACGGTCGAA
>NW_012091965.1:0-435 GCF_000956235.1 Wasmannia auropunctata | reverse complement strand
GAGGGAACGAAACTCGGCAACAAACGTATTACCTTGGATAAAAACGATAATATAATCATTGATGGGAAAAGTTATGCTGGAACACAAGGACTTTACGAATTGATTTTCATGTGTTATCCAAATAAAGCAGTCTACAATAACGATAACCTACAGAAATATCAGAGTATTCAATTAGCTACAAACGCGTACAGACGCGATCGCAGCGCGCAAGGTTAAATAATGGGTAACAAGGGTCAAAAGTATAAGAATATAATCGCACCTCTGTTGCCAGAAGATGTGAAAAGCGGTAAAAAAATTGGAAAAGGTATACCGCGCACTACGACAGTGAATGATAGCAAGATTGAATACATTCATTGGGACGATCCCAACGAGCTTGTAGATCGCCTCCGATTGCTCGAGGCCTCGCGCCAAGCTGGTCACAATGCGCACGACAAC
>NW_012091964.1:0-581 GCF_000956235.1 Wasmannia auropunctata | reverse complement strand
TAGATAAAGAGAATGTAAATATAAAAGAAAGTAAGAGTGAGAAATGTTTTTGGGACAAAGTCTGCTCGTCTACGCGCAAGCTTGCGACGCTTAGCGGCTGGCAGAGGGCTGCATTAAATGAAGTATTGTACAAAAACAGGAAAGTAATGGAAGATAATTTAGGGGGTACTACGATATATGAACACACCATTAAGATCAATGCAAAGAAACCGTATGTACATATATAAATCTTATCCAATACCGATTCATCATAGACATTGTCTTAGTAGACATTGAAATCGATAAATTAGTAAGACAAGGAATAATTGAACGATCCGACAGTGAGTTTTGTAACCCATTGAGAATAGTGAAAAAGACAAACGGGCAGATAAGAATATGCTTAGACGCTCGTATGCTAAATAAATACGTAGAAGCGGATAATGAAAGCCCACCGCTGATAGATGAAATATTGCAAAAACACAAAGGAGTTCAATACATGACTTCTCTTGATATGACAAGTGGCTACTGGCAAATACCATTGGATGCTGCATCCAGAAAATTTACTGCGTTTATACACAATGGATCCGTATATCATTTTTGTA
>NW_012091963.1:0-768 GCF_000956235.1 Wasmannia auropunctata | reverse complement strand
TGCACTAGCTGGGGCACTGTGACACCCCGGAGTGCAGAAGGTGCGGAGGTGACAAAGAGACTTGTCTCCACGTGCTTTGCGAATGCTCGGCTTACGCTGGGCACAGACGACTCCTATTGGGCTCGGATTTTGTCGTGCCCGAGCAGGTTTGGCAACTCCAGGTCAGGGACATCCTCCGTTTCTGGGGGGTTACAGGTATTGGCTGACCTGGAGTTAGTACGGCCGGGAAGACACAATGAACCCCGTCTGCGTGTCGTTGAGGGACCTCCAAGGAGGCCGTCTCCCGGGAGTATTATTATTATTATTATTATTATTATTATTAATGTGTGTATTCAGTGTAATACATATTACAAATTAAATTAAACTTTAAAAAGAATACAAAATTTAAAAATCTATTAATTCCTACATTTTTAATTAATAATAATTACCGTTAATTTGATATAAACGCATTTGGATTATATAGATTAATTTGACAAATTTCAGTCTTATTGTATTAACATATTCAGTTTTTTCATATTAAAAATGGTGTTTCTATCGGTATTATAAAAATATTCACCATACGAGGTAAATGAACATATGATTATAAATTCATTTTGACAGTTGACGTAATATCGATCATAATTGTATTTCTTTAATATTTTCCGATATTAATTAATTATTTAGTGTACAAATAAATTTCGTATAAAAGAAAAAGTAATTTCTTAGGAAAAATAATGATAATCTCGGTGTTGTTAAGAGAGCCCTCGTAGCACTTCTAGCATTTGTCAA
>NW_012091962.1:0-896 GCF_000956235.1 Wasmannia auropunctata | reverse complement strand
TGCCAGGGGGCCCCGATAGTACAAGGGCGCAGGAGAGCTGACACGAGGGCTCGCTCCAAGTATCGAGGGCCAGAAACCCTCCCAGCAAGTCAACTTTAAAACTTCGCGCCCGTTATCACGGGGCCCGCGACTGGCGCTACCCTCCTGCAGCGCAGGGGGTCGCGAAAGAGGGAATCACGTGACGGGAAGAGATAGCGGGAACCGGCAGATGGCCCCGCTACCAACGTGCTCCCGGCGCTACGAAGGACCGGCACTTGTGCCGTGATCGTCACTGTCACCTGACGTGTACTGTAAGGGACGCAGGATTCATTGCCAAGCCGTGTCGAGAGGACCGCAAGTCGGTGTGTCGAGAAGCGAGAGGAGCGGGAAAAGGGAGAGCATTCGGTGAGACGAACGTCGCTAATTTGTAAAGTCGCCAAGTTTCGCGAAACGAGAGGGCCGTGCAAGAGTAAAGATTCCTTCAGCGTAGCGGCCGCGAGAGCCGTGTACGATAGAGTGCGAGCATTGCCTGTTCCGCGAAGTAGAGAGTGCACCGCCCGCTCGATTGCGTTAGATTTCGAGTCGTTACAATTGTCGCCTTTGCGTTCGCCCTCGCCCGGCCGAGTCACCGCGTGTTTGTGTCGTGTAACTGTAAGTCGCGAGAGCGTTCGTTTTGCCATTCTGGGTGTGTCGGATTTATTAGAGTCTCCGCGTGTCGTGAATTAAATTCTGTGTCGAGAGCGTTACCTTTCTTGTGTCGCGATAAACGGGCCTCGCCGTAAATCTCGGGCCACGCGCCGATGCACGCCGCGAGCGCGTGAACCGCGTGCGCCCGCGCGCCGATCACCGTCCTCGCGCCCGCCGTACCTCGGGTGTCAGGATAGCCTCGGACAAGTATTTTGACTTGTAATTTCCGA
>NW_012091961.1:0-531 GCF_000956235.1 Wasmannia auropunctata | reverse complement strand
TTGTTGTCCAGCGTAATTTTCTTTCCTTTTGTGAAAGAAAATGCAGGCAGAGAGCTATCGTTTCCACACCACCTTGCGGTAGACAGCACGGCGTCGATCGTATTATTTGTTTAAAAAGGGCGCGAATTTTAAGAAATTAATAATACCTTCACAGAAGTAGATGCGATGTTCTTCATCTCCTGGATAGAGTTCCTGCACTCGCTGGTAATGATACGGATGCAATCCGTTGCGACGTAAAACATGGTGCACCGTGCATCGCGAGAGATCGAGTGCACGAGCTACTCGACGCACACTGTTTCCCGGATTCTCCTCAAATGTACGCAGGATTCTCTCTTCTTGGCCGACAGGGATACGCATTGCTACACCAGCGTGTCGTCGATCTTGAAGAAGACGTCCTGTTTCTCGTGCACGTTGGACACATCGCAAAATAACATTTGCTGCGGGATGTCGTCGTCCGAAAAATCGGTCCGCGTACAGACGTGCCGCAGCTCGAGCGTTTTTTTCCGCTACTCCGTACATGATTATCATGTC
>NW_012091960.1:0-477 GCF_000956235.1 Wasmannia auropunctata | reverse complement strand
GGGCTGCGATGAAAGCCAAGACCAAGATCGGCATGGGTATGAAAAGCGAAAAACGCGCAAAGNGGAAAACGTGAAGAAACGAGTACTTCCGTCGGCGAAACGAGGCGGCGTGCTACCGATTCTGGGCGCGCTGGGCGCGATCGGCTCCCTGATCGGCGGAGCGGCCAGCGTGGCGAAAACGGTAAACGCCAGCAAAGCCGCGCGACGTCAGCTCGAGGAGCTGCAGCGTCACAATCGCGCGATGGAAGGACAGGGGCTGCACCTCGCTCCGTACAGACACGGATGGGGACTGCATCTCGCCCCGTATAAATATGGTCGGGGACTGCATCTCGCCCCGTACAAATATGGTCGGGGCACAGCAGCAGCGGCGAAAAAAAGGAGAAAAAAAAAACGTCAAAGAGACGCTAACGATGCCCAGGGGTGCGACTACCGACGTGCAATTGGACCAGCTGGCGCGGATCGCGCGCGTACCGTACT
>NW_012091959.1:0-309 GCF_000956235.1 Wasmannia auropunctata | reverse complement strand
TGTGTGCCTTGTCGACTCAGTCGATAACTTCCTATAATAAAAGATTAGTGTCAGAGATGGTATACATTAAAACACAAAGCAGTGGTTTGAATAAACAAAGTGACACAGAGACACTTTCTGACGCATATTTGCCTATTTTACAGTCGCTATCTCCACATTGACACCTTCTCCTTTCCAATTTCCTGTTATTCCCAAATCCCCTTTTCCTTCTATTCCCACTTATTTCCCCCTCTACAATATTCTGTCTCTCCTTGAAAAAACTCGCTCACTTTTGCTTGACTTTGGAAGGAAAAAACATGTACCGGATAT
>NW_012091958.1:13766-14363 GCF_000956235.1 Wasmannia auropunctata | reverse complement strand
TTGCACATCCTCAATCCCTCGGAGTGAAAGATTGCATTTTTTAGAAAAAAATTTCTTTGCTTTAGAAGCATTATATACACATCCTCGACTATTCGAAGTGAGAAATTGCCTTTTTAGAAACATTTCTATGCTTTATAAAAATTATATACATGTCCTCGGGTCTTCGAAGTAAGAAATAATATTTTTAGAAATTTTTGTTACTTTTCTAATTATATGCATATCCTCGAGTCTTCGACGTGAGAGATTGCATTTTTAGAAATATTTGTTTGCTTTAAAAAAATTATATACATGTCCTCAAGTCTTCAAAATAAGAGATTGCATTTTTAGAAACATTTCTTTGCTTTAAAAAAATTATATACATGTCCTGGAGTCTCCGAAAAAACAGATTGCATTTATAGAAATATTTCTTTGCTTTAAAAACATAATATACATGTCCTCGAGTCTTCGAAGTAACATATTACATTTTACAGAACTATTCCATTGCTTTAAAAACATTATATACATATCCTCGAGTGTTCAAAGTGAGAGGTTAAGTTATAGCAATTTTTATTGCTTTTCAAAAAACTATATGCATATCTACAAGTCTTCGGAGTAAAA
>NW_012091958.1:0-1678 GCF_000956235.1 Wasmannia auropunctata | reverse complement strand
TTTTTTTTCTACATGTCCTACGAGCGGAGATATTGCAATGCAAAGTCCGAAATGTAGGAATTTCAGATTAAGAAACGTCAACGTCATTATCGTCGACCAGTTGCGGGGTGGGGGAAGTGTACTTTTACAATTTCTGACGCAAGAGGCGCTAGAGCACTAGAATTTTTAACCTTTCAGCCTCACACGCTTCGATCGATGTATACATATACATATACATATATCGATTGATGTGATGGATTCGCGTGTGGCACTCGGAACTGTACGGACGTGTTGTGGTTAGCTCCCGTATAATCGAAAGTGTTTCCGCGAGTGTTAGCATTCGAGTCGGGCTCTCCTTGAGCACTCGAAATCAGGGCGCAAGCCCCGTTTCTTCTGGCACGCGAATTACCTGAAAACCCTTCGCGTCTACGGGAAAAAGCGCAATGTCCGAGGCTTCGGCCTCGTGCACGGGCGAGGGGGGAGGGGACTACGGTCCGGACTATTCCGCGGCCCCCTCGCAACAGACTATTTCGGTTTCGCTAGACAGTTTTGCGCGCTTCGAGGGGCGAATGGGCTCATCGCAGGACCAGGACTCGTCCTTGGCACTCGTTTTCTCCCCCAATTCCCAGTTTTCCTCAACCCCCCTATCCCCCTCTCCTCACGTGGATGCAGGCGGAAGTTCGTACTCGACGGTTGGTGGAACGCAACAAAACACAGAGCAGAATTCATCGCTATGTAGCAACTCACATCTTGTGAACACGACCCCGGCTGCCGCCCGTCAGGAGGGCATGGATGTGGAGACCCTTTCCTCGACACCGCTGCCTAAAGATACTTATGCCGCTGTCAAAAAAGGTAATAAGCGTTCTCATTTTGAATCAGAAGGATACATGGCGGCTTTGCCGTCAGACGCGGATTTTGAAACTTCAGCATATACCTCTGCATCACAACGCTCAGCGAGTGGTCAGAATCCGCCTCGTCACGAGACTGCGAAATCTCGGAGAACCGAAGAGAAGCCGAACGCTTATTCCAATCAAGATAATCCGCCCTACGCAGTTCATATACATGCACTAGTCGACAACGGTGCTAGCCCGCCTCATCCGATGAAGATGTTCGCGCAGGTGGGAAGAGTCATGCCGGCGGCAGACATTCTGGAAATGAAAAAACTCGGCAACGGTAAGATCCTGGTATACTGTAAAACCGCCTCTGCTGCCAACAAGCTAGTCACCAACCCTATGCTTACCTCTATCAACTGCAAAGCAACCATACCGAATTATAGAATCTCACGCTCAGGCGTGATTAAAGATGTTCCCCAAGATTTCTCTATAGAGGAAATTAAAAGTTCTCTTAGTACAAGCAATAAGGTCATTGATGTGCATCGACTTAACAGAAAGGTTATGGTCGATGGCAAACCTACCTATGTACCCTCTCGTACAATTTGCATAAAATTTTCAGGTCAAGTACTGCCATCTCATGTGAACTTATTCTGGTCGCGGCACGAGGTGCGCCCCTATGTTCCGAAGGCCCGGATATGTTACTCATGCTTCAGAGCGGGTCACGTCAGCGCATCCTGCCGTAGCACGCCCAGATGCCTCTATTGCGGTAAGCCTCCGCACTCCGAAGGATCAGTATGCCCACTTAAAAACAGCATGCCAAGGTGCATAAATTGTACAGGTGAGCATCTCCCCACGTCTCCTACCTG
>NW_012091957.1:0-1351 GCF_000956235.1 Wasmannia auropunctata | reverse complement strand
TATATATATATACACACGACAGAGATTTGTTTCATAAAGAACCGAAAATTATAACTGCTAATTATATTCCACTAAACGATGAATTACTCAATTAATTACACAAAATGCCGCGTACCTAATACTCGCGAAAGTTGAAGAAGACCAATAAACGTTCGGAATCCACGAACAATATTCGCGGATGGTGAATTCCGATGCCGGTTACAGTGGCGGTTTAACTTTCGTCGTTAAAACTTACAGGGGTGTCGTTCGAGTGCGGACGTGAAAAATGAAAATGTAAGAGGAGCAAACGCGATGGCACGTCGTAATTAAAGGGCGCGGAGTGGGCGACAAAGGAGCCGAGAAGAAGGACGGCTATACGCGAGAGCGCTCGACTGCAGAAGATCCATAGATGCAGGAGTCTGGAAGGAATTCCGAAAAGAACATAGAAACTGTCGGATGTCGCGTACGTCTTGAGAGTGCCAATAAAGGCGAACTCTTTAAATTAAATTTTATATCTTAACTGAGGCGAGAGAGAGAGAGAGAGAGAGAGAGAGAGAGAGAGAGAGAGAATAGCGAAAAACTGATGAGACAAAGGCAAAACGAAAGGGACGAATGGAAACAATTGTTGGAAATAAAACGCAATTTCTCGTCTGTGAGACGTTCACAATCGCTCAAAGTTATTGCTTCTAAATTAATTTAGAAAAAGAAGAAAGCTCGTTAACGATCAGCTGCAGTGGAATGCGGCATCAGAAATTTTGCTTCGAATCGTATCCCACGCTTCTTACGTCAGTAAATAATCTTTCGGTAAATAATCGAGCGCGCGACTTTGTCGCTTAAATCCCGTCGTTCGGAATATCATTCCGCGGCCGGATTTGCTTACGCGGAGCAAACCGTGCATAACGGGGAAGTCCACGCGCGCGCGCGGCTAAAGGAAAAACCGCGTGCGTATATAGCAACTGTGTGCTGCGAGACGAGGCAGCGAAGCGAGAAGCTTCGAATAGCAACTGGTAGCGCAAGTAGCGTGTCGTTAGCGCGCGAATACGAAAGGATTCCTCGTCTTGACCTTGCACGGGACCGGCGGGTTCCGCATTGCTGGGTCGCCCCCGGGTGAGCATAGGGTAGGGCACGTCTCCGCAGAAGAGGTCCCCACAGAAGGAGGCGAAATCGGTGTGCCTACCTCTCGACGAGGCACACCACCTCCTCGTGGACTCGGGTAACGGCCGACCTTCAACTTGACCGCCCCTCAACTTGCGCGCCCTTCTCCTTCGCTTATTACGTGACGTGACCGTTCGCGGAACGCTCTCGCGTATAATTTTAGAAGCACGCGGCGGGGTCCTTGACACCTCGCCGCGAGACGACGACGACGACGACG
>NW_012091956.1:0-1208 GCF_000956235.1 Wasmannia auropunctata | reverse complement strand
GGTTGATCATCAGCGCTCGCCCATAGTTTTGCCTTACGTAGAATGTCATAAATTACAGGAGTCATTTTTTACACCAATTATTGTCCATATATTGATGGCCTTTGAATAATACACCACAATTTACCAGTCGTTGGTTCCACTGGTGTTAATGACTTATTTGTATCTTTTTTCATCAACATACTGTTCATCACATTTAATTACTCCTGCTGCTGATCGTCCGACAGTTTTGCAATAATTAAACTCGCCGGTCAACGTAACGTAGCAATAGATCATGTAACATTGGCTTAAAATAAATGTAAAATGTCATTTGTTAACGGAAGAGATACGAGTTACAGTCTTTAAATTTACAATTTTCGATTACACAAAATATGAAAGTATAAATGTCTATTAACAGTAAATGTCTGAAAACGGAGTACGAAATTAAAGATATGTACATATTTTACATATTTATTACTTAAATGTGTTTTTTACTTTCTTACATACTTATTACTTAATTTTCTTTGCTTCACTTTCGCGTATCCGCCAAACCCGAATATATACGATCATTTTCATTATATCGGACTCATTACATTACGGTACGCTCAAAGCAGCATGAGAGAAAATTATGAATTTTTTTTTAAGCAATGAACGGGGTAACAGGGAAGGTACCGCAATTCTCTGTGATTATCGTCCGCGCCGCTGCAACAACTGACGTGGCTACCCCGAGGTTGTACCTTTTATACCGGTCTCGAGAACCGGCGTCCTCAGTCGCCACAATGTAGACTATAATGTCGGCGAATTGTGCGCGCCCGCCCGTTTTACGTTTCTCGTCCTTTCGCGTAAAGACCCGAAATTCCAAGAAGGAGAAATATACAATTCCCTGTGACGGACGCACGACTTCAGACGGCCGATACCTTTTTGCTTGCGCGTACGAGCGCCCTTCATCGATGACTGTCGTTGCCTGACTTCTGTCGGTTTTTTTCGACCCGACAAAAGACGATCTCCTTTGTTTCCCCTTGTCGCAAAGACTACGATGGAGCGCGTAAGATCGTCGTTACGGCCGACGGTTTTATTAATGGCCACACCTTCAAGGGACACCAGCTGCTGCGTGAGCCGCGGGGCGACCATTAGCCACAAGATCGCCTCGTGTAGAAACAATAATAGAGATAGCAACCATAAATAACTGCAACGTGTCCATCTATCAATAGCGTCTAGCCAAGCTAAGTTGG
>NW_012091955.1:0-1167 GCF_000956235.1 Wasmannia auropunctata | reverse complement strand
TACCTATTGTGCGCGTAGTTAAGGTAGTTAATCATTCCGAAGTTTACAAGGTGTTAGGTGGTTAGCATCGCGGGAATTAATTTGTCGTGCGCGACGTCGCGGTAAATTGTCGGCGCGGAGTTGTGCCACCGTAGAGAACTGCTGGCGCCGGGGATAGTCCTAGTCGGGAGTTGGCCCTTTTAGAGTGTCCGAACGCGCGCGTAAACTGGTGCACAATAGTTCGCCGCTATTTCGCGCCACGCATATATATCTTTCACCTACGTCTTACGTGCCGCATTCTGCGGTGGCAGCCTCGGTTCGCGCCCGCAGGATCATCCCGACGCCCAGCCCGACGACGCGACGCGACGGCCCGACCGTAATCAGACGTAAGAACTTCCCTCCCGCCATGGATCACGCGCAGCAAATATCAACGGTTTAAATGCAATTTTTTACGATACGGTAAATACGATTTCTGTTTTATATATATATATATATATAATTGCGACTGTTAATTTAATTCAGCAGACATATTTTGTGGTACCGTTATCGCAGCGCGATAACGCTATAACGTTGCAATATAGTAGTCAGTCTGTCGGATATAATAATGCATTTGTCGCATGCGGAATCGCGTTGAAATTATTATCTCCCGGCCACGCGTTTCCGCGTTATTTCCTTTTCATCGAACCACCGTCCGTCATGCGGAAGATCGCCGACCGCATTCGAATACGAACCGAGCGCGCGGCTCTCTCGATAGGGAACGCATTGCTAACGGTCGGTCTTCCGAATATCGCGGGATATCGTTCTTCCCCTTCGAATCTCTCTTTGCCTCGCGAGTCTCCTTTTCCCTTTTTGCCGTTTTTTTTTTTCTATATCTCCGCAGTTGCGGCACTTGGGCGCATCCAGACTGCCGCGAACTTCTTGGCAATTCCGCACGGCTAGATGGACGTATAGCCGCAGAAAGGGCGGAAAATGGGCGCGGGGAAGCGGGTGCACGAGACGAGGGGTCGCGTCTCGCTCCCGTGTAACTTTCCCACGGAGCGTTACGTGCTACGTATGTACGACGGATTTCGAGCGTGGAATTTTCGTCGGTTTCCCCCCTTTCGCGCAACGGAAAATCGCCGCAACGTGCGCAACACGCGCTCGTATGTAGGACCGCAGTTACTCCTGTCTCTTATACACATCTCTGAG
>NW_012091954.1:0-944 GCF_000956235.1 Wasmannia auropunctata | reverse complement strand
CAGACGTGTGCTCTTCCGATCTAGTTAATACTTTAACTTAATAAAAAAAAAACTTTGTCTATATATTTGTATCAGTTTATTTTTATGACTTATTTAAATATAAAAGCACACTAATAGGGACAGTTACCCTATTGTAATTTTAATTTTTAGCTTCGATCGAATAAAATTATTATTCGAATTACGTAAACTGTCCCAGGTAGAATACATGATTGTGTGATATAATTAGGCGAATACAGCGTGGTAGAATTATTCGGCAGAATGTTCGGTTCAATTATCAGAATGAGCCAAATTAACGCGACTCATGCCGCGCGAGTCATCGCCGCGGCGCGCCGCCCGGTCGGCAGAACCGCGACGGGCGACATTGCATTCGCAAAATCGGTGTCTTTCCATTGTCATGCCCCGCGATTCCTTAGGCGATATATGCAACGGCACTTTTGCAATCGGGCCCGATCGAGACCGGCGAACAAAAGTGGAAGGCTCCGTACGCGCGATCCTTGCGCGGCCGCGCGTCTCTCAGGGAGGTGCTCGAGAAAGGACGAGCGAAAAGCGGAGAAAGTGGGTCAATTCTGGCGAACGCCAGAAATAACGTGACGCCGATCGCCGCGGTATTACGCGCGAAAGTTTACCCCATGCACCAAGGGCACGTGCGGCCCGTTCGGAGACCGAGAAATTTAACGCTGCCCGTTTCGGAACGATATATCGCGAGTAGGTAGCTACAAAGGTCGAATTGAGCCGAGAAACAGATCCTTCACAACGTCGAAAAAATTTCGAAATTGTCTGTTTCGGGGAATTGGAATTCTTAATTCCTATATGGTAATTTTTACATATCGTTCGGTGCTCCAATTATCTCTATATTGTAAATCCCATAAAAGTTGTCTCACGAAAACGTGAATGATGATTTACAAAAAGGTATAACTTTGTATTAAATCATGCGTTACATAATT
>NW_012091953.1:0-806 GCF_000956235.1 Wasmannia auropunctata | reverse complement strand
ATTTTAACCTCGACAAAAAACGAAGTTCGCTCGGGAATGAAAGAGGACCTGCGTTTGGCTCTTTTATCCAAATACGAGCTGAAAGGAGATTTAACATGCTTAGGCCCCCCTAAACTAAATAAAGAAGTCACATCGGCGCTCTCCAAGCGTCAGAATATTATAAAAAGAGATGACTATCAGACGAAATCGCAGTCGCAAGTAGGCGCCTGTCTCAATGCGCTAGGCACCGGCTTATCAGATCTCTTGAAGGCCAGATGCGATCTGTCCTCAACTGAGAAAGGAGCTATAACCAAAATAGCGGAAGGAATACACTTATTGGCGGACCACCAACATAGACTGTCTTTGATAAGACAAGCCTTCATCAAACCTTGCCTGGCCTTTGTGGGCAAGTCGGCAGCGGATCATTCCTTGGTAGATGATTGGCTATTTGGCTCGATTTGCGGAAGAAGTTAAGTCGGCACAGGCCCTTGAAAAGACAGGACGTGAACTGTCAAAATCTATCCTAATCTCTGGATCAATTCCGAAAGCAACTTATCAGCCGGTCAGACAGCAGCCAGCCCAGCGACCTTCAACACAACGCCCGGGAAACTCCAGGGTCCCAGCCACTCATTGATCACAAATCAGGGCTCGTCAAGCAGGGAACACACAGAAGACAAGCCGCCTTTGCCGCGATCGCCGCTCTCGGTCCCGTTCCCGAGCACGCTAGACGATGTAAGAACCGCAGGAAAGCTAGTCTTTTTTATTTCTAAGTGGGAAGAACTAACCCAGGACTTCGAGGTTTTGGAAACCATTCGAGGATATCGTAT
>NW_012091952.1:0-704 GCF_000956235.1 Wasmannia auropunctata | reverse complement strand
TTCTCAAGCCAGAGACTCCACAACGAGCTCGACAAGAGTACACCGCAGTCTTTTTGGAACATCGCCATAAACCGTCACGCTGCCGCCGACAACCTCTACCCGGACTGGCATTGCCGAAGCCTCGGCGGCTCCGTCGAGGACCATAACCAGGCCTCGCAGGGTTACGCCGACGAAGCGCACGGACCTTCCAGCGGAGCCACCGGTCACAGCTGTACCCGCAGACGAGTGGAGGCTCGCGCTCATCGACCTCAGACCCATCATACCGAACCGGCCGCCTCAACTCGGGCTAACCCCTGGGGGCGCCCAGGCAGCAGAAGGCATCGCGTAAGGCGACCAAATGTCCGACGCCGGAAGCGATCCTGCGAGTCCTCGCGGTACCGACACTTATCCGACCGCTGCCCGGACCACAACCTGGAACCCCGCAGCACGGCCGACAAGGCGACGCAGACCGCTCCGACACCCGAGCTCCGGTCAACACCCGCGCAAACGCAGGAATTGTACGCCTACGATAAGGCGACACAAACTCCCACCGAAGGACGCCGGTGGAGCTTTACGCACACACTGCCGCGTATAGCGTGGTGTCCCCGGGAGCCCTCTGCCTAGACGTTTCCGACAAATCGGCCCTTTTCAGGGCCACATAAAAACACCACACAACCATACACTGTACATAAATCCTGTAAATAATTCATCTATAAATACACTAC
>NW_012091951.1:0-666 GCF_000956235.1 Wasmannia auropunctata | reverse complement strand
TTATATATATTTTTTCTTTTAATTTGGAGAAAATTTTGTTTCCTATCAGAGTTTGATTTCCCCGAGAGGACGGTGAATCGGCAAACGTCGGCTTTGAGGTATTTCTAACGGAATTCGACCGAGAATGACAATATAGGTACGTCAATATTCGCTAGCGTGTTTCGCACGCGGACTTGTGGCGATCGACGCGGGATAAGCGATAGGTACATACATAGGTGCGCACCTGTTAGACGATATTGCGTGCACACGTATGCATTTACGTGCTCGCAGAGATCGGATTTACGAGCGCGCGTTTTTTTTTTCGGCATCGTGTACAGCAAAGCTATCGGCAGTCGCGAAAGGATCATGTGTGATTGTAAAAAATAGATGGGAAATATCGCACTTAATTCCGATGTATCAGAAAAAAGCTTAAATATATGTGACAATATTTATACGGTATATAAATATGTAAAGTTAATAAAAAATGGTGTAATCGTAATGATATTTTTTAGAGACAAAGATAAGATGCTATTATATAGACTCTACACGGAAAAAATTTTCTTTTAAAACTTACCCTGAAAATCATGTTAATTGTGAGACAATATAGTATTTAGGTAAATTTTACTGCGAAATCTTATTGTAGTGCACAGTAAAATTTGCCTAAATACTATATTGTAGATCGGAAGA
>NW_012091950.1:0-657 GCF_000956235.1 Wasmannia auropunctata | reverse complement strand
TGTGCGTGCGTGCATGCGTGCGCGCGTGTGTGTGTGAATGGATCAAGTAAAATTTTATTTCCTAGCGTTTTAAAAGAATTAAACGTATCATTGGATATTGTATATTTGATCAAATTTCGATATCCAACGTACTTTTTTTGTAAATCTGTGTAGAGGAGCAAATTAAAATGGTACATTTAATTACATATACGCGTATACCTATTTCATCTTTTATACAATAATAGGAAAAAAAACTTTTTTTTCTCTATGACGCTTGCACTTTCGCCGAGTGAATTTATGCTTTACGAAGCATATTAGAATTTATACATCATTGAGAACGATGAGAAAAGCTATACGTTTGAACGACAGGCCGATAGAAAAATGATTCTTGATGGGGATTCAACCCGATATTGAGAGAAATATGTTTGAGTAATTTTTGAGATATCGTATAACGTATTGTAATCGTCAATAATTCTGTGATTACGCATTCCGCGTGCCGGTTCGCGAAATGCGCGCGTTTCACCGGTTTAGAGTTTTGAATGAGCACTTTGTAGATCCTGTGTCACTGACACTCGTCACTTTGGAGCGCCTACATAGTTTGGCACGCGATACCGCGCTATCGTGTTTCAATTCGAACGATCCAACTAGCACTGATTATTTTTCTGGGCTTTTAATTTC
>NW_012091949.1:0-648 GCF_000956235.1 Wasmannia auropunctata | reverse complement strand
CGAATTTTCTTCTGTGCAATGTTCAAATAGTGTGCGACTGAATTGCACAAGACAACTGACACATACGTGACACGACAGTGGCACAGTTTAGGTACCAGTTTAATAAGTGAACAGAAATTTTGACGTTTAGATTCTTAACTTTATTGCTAATTAGTTAGAACAGCTCTCGCTCTCGGACACCAACTGTCGAAATTCGCAATCTTCTAATGTAATGTTGCTGTTGAGCACATGTATGTGTCTCATACATACATTTGTTATTACAAAACCTATCACACCGATCTTCCTTCTTAGAATTTACCATATTTGGTAATGTTACCGACATACGCGAGTATTTACATACGTCTCCGAGAGCGGTTATAGTAATAAACACAATATCTTGCCTTCCGTTTAAAAGGTGTCTCTTATAGATACATAACAATAAATTGAATAGATGGTTGAAATTATGAGTTAATATATTATTTATCTACTTATTAGAATTATTCTTTTAATACGAATTAAGTAAATGTAGTGTTTAGAATTCATTTTATACGATGCTACATTTTGATTTGATATTGGCAGACTTATCTGATTCTTAATGTAAACGATAATAACTTGCAACAAAATTATCAAAATCTCTTGTATGTAGATAGAATGAAATATATAATACAT
>NW_012091948.1:0-548 GCF_000956235.1 Wasmannia auropunctata | reverse complement strand
TTATTCAAGCAGAAGACGGCATACGATGTATACTTATCGCACGCGTGGCGAAACACGCGAGTAATGAATTAAACGAGCAGCATTATCCGCAACCGTAAGTTTTTGCCTGTCAAGTATACACTTTCTTCAACTGTGCGAAATTATAGTTGAGTTGTCGGCACGCTCGTAGAATGCCTGAAATTCGACTTGGCGATGACGCCGCCGGCGAGCATGGAGCAATATCGACTCGAGCAGGAGGCGTTCGTCTCGAATCACGGGGGCACGACGCCGCAGGAGGTGATTTTCACGCTTCTGCCGACCGTATGCGGCGTCCTGCTGGCGGCGACGACTCTGGGGATCCTTAAGAAGTACACCCACGAAAATGTGAGAGCCGTCGTGGAATTCACACTAACTGTCATCCCGACTATCTTGTGTTGTACCGTATTGTCAGAAAGCATCGTCGCCGTGTGCGTGACAATGGTATTGATTTCTCTGCTAAACATAATGCTGCTCTTGAGAAAAAGAGTTAATCTCACCGATTTAACTATGCGGCCGGTCACCGGCAAAAG
>NW_012091947.1:0-572 GCF_000956235.1 Wasmannia auropunctata | reverse complement strand
AGAGAGAGAGAGAGAGAGCGCAGTCGACGTGACGACGATGAGTTTCGAAACTCGAGTCGCGCGCTGGAGTCACATCTGCTTGGCGGGACTCGTGAAGGGGCACCCTCGGATAAAGCCTCAAGTATGGCGCGAGCAACGAGCCAGGAAATCGGCATAGTATCCGTCCGTGTTTCGAAGTGATTCGGGGATCTCCGAGATCGCGTAATGTTCTCGCGCATTTAGTTAGATTCGCTCGTGTTTGCGCTGATGGAAAATCGATATCGCAATTTGACGAAACTATTTTATCAAGAAGCAGAGCCATAAATCACCGTATTCCTATCGCGATCGCTAAAAATAGACACGTAACAACGTGGCTAATCTGAGATTAAGAATAAGAATTATTTGGCTATTTGAAAAAGATATTATATATTATATCGTATAGATGTAGGCAAGCATTTATTTGACGTCGCGGGGGAGGGGGGATTTATTAGATGCAAGTTAGCATCACGTTCTTAATACGTGATAATACGGTCCTGTTTCAATCATGGGGGTTGCGTTGAATCCGGAAAATAACGGCACGCAGTTTAGTCGAA
>NW_012091946.1:0-489 GCF_000956235.1 Wasmannia auropunctata | reverse complement strand
TGTGTGTGTGTGTGTGTCACACGTTTCAATCGTGTCGTGCCGTATATCATCTCTTTGCAATTTTGTCACATTCTAGATTCCATTCACGAATGCAATGTCTATCTCGGTGCTCACTATTTTTATCTCCGCACTTTTTTATTTAAGCGTGTTTCTCTTGTTGCACGTTTTCGTTGAATATATTTCATCTATCTTTGTAGCAGTTACGTAATTTTCAACAAAAATGATCCAGATACATAGGTATACTGGACCGAAAGCGAGTGTTTCGTGCGTATCAGTGCATTTTTGTATCGGTAGATTTTGGCGAGACAACTGACTGATGTTAAGAATGAAAAGAAAAATCCATTTGTTTCGTACTTTTTTTAAATGTCGACAAATTAAATTTCTTTTTCTTTCAAACTTTACTTTCTTCCACAAATTTATTATTTATTTTATTAAAGTAGGATTATAAAGTTTTCAAGATCGGAAGAGCACACGTCTGAACTCCAGTCA
>NW_012091945.1:0-723 GCF_000956235.1 Wasmannia auropunctata | reverse complement strand
TGTGAACAATTTAATTTAACAGTTCGTCTTTAAAACAGTTTTCCGTGTTCTTCGCTTTTTTTTTTAGCTCGCAGAGAAATAATTCTCAATTGGCGTGATTGAGAGAGATGATAAAGAAATTCTCTTTATTATAAAGTATAGAGCGAATTTTGATTTACATCTTGCATATTTTTTTCGTATGAAATAATATAGGATGAGTAACTGTTATATACATATAAACATCTTAATTTGTTTCAAATAAATAAAATCTAACGCATTGAAGAGAAGAATATCAACGGAATCGAAAAAGAATACATAAGATTAATGTATTGCTATAATTTCCGTCGATTCAAGAGTTATTTAAACAAAAGTTGAGAACAGAATTTGCTGTTTCCTGCAGTGTGACTGCCGTTCCATTTTACTTCGACGGTCAAACTTCGTGGAAAAATCCCGAAAAGTTAGCCGAGTTACGCGCTTCCTGCAATTTTCCACCCCCGCTCCGATCCCTTTCTTCGTAGCCCCGCGATGCGACGAGATATAAAATTTCAGTGCATCCCCCTTTTATTCGGTATGCGGCATGCACTCGTCGCGCGGGATATTCAATGATTTCGCGCAGGAAAACTGCAGTTATCGGCATCCCGAATGTGGATTTTTACCTTCGCCGCACGCGGAGATTTCTGCAATGCCCTTCACGACCCATGCTTGACTTGGATGTAAGATATATATATTACAACTCGTAGTCTT
>NW_012091944.1:0-539 GCF_000956235.1 Wasmannia auropunctata | reverse complement strand
CAAGAAAATTTTGTAGCCAAATAAATTCTATCTAAGACCGTGCGCACAATGGAAGAAAGATTAGGAATAGGAATAAATACTTATAACAATTTCAACCTATCAGATACCGTGTATAATTGGAATGGATTTTTGGTACGTTAAAATTCGTATATTTATTCTTGTGCCTAATATTTCCACCATTGGCTGACACACAGCTTAAAGGCGTTTTTTTTACGTAGAAATTATATTTTAAGATCTTAAATGCAAATTGTTACTTTTATCCCCTATCCTATGTATAATTATTTTATAATTATACTTAGAAAAAGTTTAAACGCATTCCCAAATAATAATAATTAGCTATAATTATATGTTTATAACATATGATAATTTTGATTTGCAAAAAAATTATCTAGAAAAAAGAGTCTAGAAAAAAATACCTAATTGAGATTAACGTAATTTGTTATCTCTTTATGTTAATACCTATTAATTTTATATTCATTTATCAAATACATATCATTAAGTGAGCATAGTTAAAAGCGATGCAAATTAAAAGCGACTGT
>NW_012091943.1:0-436 GCF_000956235.1 Wasmannia auropunctata | reverse complement strand
GACGTGTGCTCTTCCGATCTGTAACTAGTTACTTTTTGAGAGACAAAAACTGTAACTGTAATTAATTACTTTTACAAAGTAACTTTCTCAACTCTGGCAATAATCTTTGTTCGATAAATAAGTAATATTTTACAACAAGATGTATTGTTTTATTCGTACATACGTTAAATATTCCCTACAATAAAGTGAATCAGAGAACAAGCATAAAGTTATGCAAGAAGAGCACAGAGTCGTCAGAAAAAAAAGTCTTGTTGAGATTTTGATAATTTTTTCTACTGAAGAGCATTCTATAGACACTCGTTAGACTTTTATAAATAACTAAATTTATAATTATTCAACAAAATACACATATTACATTTTTTTCGATGTCTTTCTTTTACAGTTTCGCATTTCTAAGCCTCATGTGATTGCCGAATCAAATGGAGCACCCATAGAT
>NW_012091942.1:0-1056 GCF_000956235.1 Wasmannia auropunctata | reverse complement strand
AAAACCGATTTTTTTCTAAGGAGTGTTTCATCCCTTAAAAGCGCGAAGCGGCACGAATTTGCGGTAGCTTAATTTTTGGTTTTGTCTAGAGAATAACATATCAAAAGCTCATCGAAATCGGAGGCGGACACTTGGGTCCATTTCCTTGTTAGATGTTAAAAAATATATATACGGCTTAGACGGATTATTTTGGATATTATATATCCATACAGTTATTCGGATTTATTTGAATTGACAACAATATGGATTAGAATACATATATGAACTTTAATGGATGAATATACTTCTGTTCAGACGGTCTCTAACAATTTCCCAACATATAAATTTGCAGTGCTTTCTATGATTTCGAAATTTTCCTTTAAATTTTTTAATACTTGATTAATAGCCTTCATTGATCTACTCGCGATTAGACCGTCGTCGACAAATAACGCTATATAAACATTTAACAGTTTGCAATGACACCACGATATATACACTTGTCTGCACTGCTTAAACAAAAATTATAGTGATCGAGAAAATTACAAAACTTGGTGTTCCAACAACGCGGCGCTTGTTTTAACCCGTATAACGATTTATTTAATTTACATACTAGCTGTTTCTTGTTATCGCTTAGTAGACCTTCGGGTACCTTTATATAGATGTCCTCTGATAACTCGCCGTAGAGGAAGGCCGTCATTATGTCGAACTGTACTATTTCCAAGTCCATGGAGGCAGCAACCGCTAGAAAGACACGGAGCGAGTCATATCTTACGACTGGAGCGAAAGTTTCAGTATAGTCCGTTCCATACTGCTGATGGAAGCCACGGGCACAGCCGTGCCTTGAACCGAGCAACGTTGCCATCTGTTCCTCGTATCACCTTGAAACTCATCCTGTATTGCATTAGACCATTCTTCTGCCTCGGGACTGTTTACTGCTTCCTGAAATGTCAGTAGTATCCCTGCTGAAAATGTTCGATTAAAACCGATTGAAACGTAATCCGTTTTAATCGATTTTAATCGGTTTTAATCGGTTCAATCCGCGCCCGAATTAAGAAGTAATCGGTTTTAATTCCGAAC
>NW_012091941.1:0-415 GCF_000956235.1 Wasmannia auropunctata | reverse complement strand
TTCAAGCAGAAGACGGCATACGAGGCCACTTGGTACGGCATTGTGTTGATCTGGATCGTTAGAGAAAATGATTTTCCTGTAAACGAAAGCGAAGTTCGTTCCTTAAAGTTTCGTTGACACTCGGAGGGACTTTGTACATGTATGAATCGACAGATTTCTTTAGCTCACCTCTCCCGCTGCGACCGACGAATCTGAGATCGTTGAACTTGGCGACCTGGTTCTTCATGGTCGTCGTGCAATTCCTCAGTTCGCCACAGCAGTTCTCGTCGTTGCCAGCCTTGATGGTAACTTGTGTTCCGTCCGCGACTTCGTCGAGAGCTATGACCTTGAATGCCACCGGAAGAGACTTGTTTGATCTCCAGTGAGTCGGTAGCGAACTACACATGATGGTGGGGCTTCCTGTCGTTACCAAGTC
>NW_012091940.1:0-448 GCF_000956235.1 Wasmannia auropunctata | reverse complement strand
AGCGGGTTGAGAAATTGCATCTGGAAACTTACGTTTCTCATTCGTAGAGGGAATAATTAACAAATCAGTCAACTCCGGAGGAAAAGTTATCAAACGATCGTTATAATTAAAAGCACACATGAAGTTTTAAATGTATTTTATATCGTTCCACAAACCGAACCGTGTATAATTTCTCCAATCCAAATATTTCGAATAATTAAAATCACTTCGCAATAAGCGTCGTGTTTTATGGAGCGATTGCGCGAAATTTTGGAATGAAACAAAATAGAAAATACGAGTAGTAAAGAATATCGATTAGCCCCGAAATTCCGCGAGAGGACAAGGATTATTTACGTATCTCTTTACAGATTTGCGGGCACATATATTTTTTCAAAGAAATAAGAACCACTAAATTAAAAAATTCAGAAATATCGCTGTCGCGCCAATTAAAACCGGTCGACCGAGATAA
>NW_012091939.1:0-891 GCF_000956235.1 Wasmannia auropunctata | reverse complement strand
TATGAACAAAAAAGTAATTTAATTATTTATTGATGCAATTCCGTCTAATGTTTTATTGAGAACGATATATTGTATACTGATTACAGAATGCGCAATTTTTACCGATTAGAAGATAACGATTGCAAAAGTCCTAGTAAGGATGAAACTAATTTCGTTTACGATTTTATGTTTGAGAAATAATTAATAAAATAATTTTTACATATTATTTAATTTCTCGTTTTGGCCGTTAGTCTTATTAATTATTGTATTCACATTAACGAGCAAAAATTATTAATTAATTTTTAATTTAATTAAAATTAAATTAAGATTAAATTAACTTAAGTTAAATTAAAAATTAATTTTTTTAAAAAGATAATATTAAATTAGAATGTTATAATTTTTTAAAATAAGGTTACGCTAAATCTAAATACATAACAAAACAATTACATTATGGATAATTAAATTTTAATATTTGATTTGTTTTAATAAGTATAGACTTTTTACTAATAATAAGATTTTGTCCGAGATTTTAAAGAGTATGCTATTGTTGCTATATATCAGCGCTATTGTGTCTATCATTCTATCTATAGCATGCACCGATAGCTATTTAAATGCAGAATCTATTTGAGTATATTCCGTTTTATGCATGATTATTTAACCTTGTTGATCAAATGTTAAACGAAGATAAATTATGCATTATAAAATTATGCATTATATGCATCTTATATAATATAATGTATATGCGCGTGAAATGGAATCTAAAATAAGTTTGCCAATTTCTGTTCACCTTTGGGTACTAAAAGTATCGCGCCTTACGATTATTGAATTTTTTCTAAATTAATTCATTAAAGTTTAAAATTTCATATATATATATACATATATTGTATATACATATATATATATACATATATA
>NW_012091938.1:0-458 GCF_000956235.1 Wasmannia auropunctata | reverse complement strand
CTCTGGAATCGTTGTTGAAGTTCTTCCATTGCGATCTCGTCCAGATACTGGAATCCCTCAACAACGATCGTAACAGATTCACCGAGAAATTGTATCAGATGTTTGAGACCTACCTGCCCATTCTTCAACATAGTGCCAATCTGTTTTCCAACATTCCTGTTATTAAACTTCCAAAGGTTAGTGCGGATGGTACTAAATTCAAAAAGAATATGTTGCAAGATAAAAAATATACCCAATATAAATATGTATAATTTAAAATGATTATAAACTTACATAATTTTATATATTTTCTTGTTTTTTATAATAAAAGTGTGTATCTTTTAATGCAGATGGTACTAAATTCAAAAAGAATATGTTGCAAGATAAAAAATATACCCAATATAAATATGTATAATTTAAAATGATTATAAACTTACATAATTTTATATATTTTCTTGTTTTTTATAATAAAAGTGTGT
>NW_012091937.1:0-353 GCF_000956235.1 Wasmannia auropunctata | reverse complement strand
TGTGCTCTTCCGATCTGGATAATACGTACTTTTCTTTCTATTTTACATTTATTAATATTAATTAATTAATGTATTAATATTTTAATTTAGTATTTTACATTGATATAAATATTTTAATCGCACATACGAGTATAAGTTTGAAATTGATAGAGAGAATATGCAAATATAGCTGATGCCACACAAGAGTAAATGTGATAATAATGCCCAATACCGGCAGAATGTTTGCGAATTACCCAACGACACGAGCAAACAAATTAATCAGCAGGAAGCGGACATCTTTCTCTCTCTCTTCTTATTGAGCCGAGTCACGTGAGTGATCTGTGCTTCGGGGACATATCTACCGATATCGGCAC
>NW_012091936.1:0-460 GCF_000956235.1 Wasmannia auropunctata | reverse complement strand
ACGTGTGCTCTTCCGATCTGGAACCGGATTACGAAACAGGAGTCAAGGTAACGCAATGGACCAAGGATATGAAAATGAACCCTGAGGAATTGGGTAACTATTTCGAGGGAGATATCATGATTTCAAATAGCACCACAAGAAATGGTGATGTTAAGGGAAACCGTTGGCCTGGTGGTATTGTTCCTGTCGAAATTACTGGTAGCTTCAGTAAGTACCTTTGAGAATACAAATTTAGACATTTTGTAGTGCAACGTATCTTTCGAAATTAATGAATTTAAATGCAATAGCTAAGTATTATTTCATTGTAATGAAATAGTCTGTAAAAGTAACAAATGTTCCGTAGTTAAATAAAAAATTCTAATGACATTAAATCACATTAGACACACAATTGGTATAATATCGAGTCTATCAGAATATAAATCAAATTTTATACAACATAATCGAACTTCTAATTTTATGC
>NW_012091935.1:0-324 GCF_000956235.1 Wasmannia auropunctata | reverse complement strand
CAAGTCGTAAGCCGTAAGAAATTAATCAATCAATAATCGATTATGCTTATCATATAATTCGACTGTGATTCTTCAATTTTTTGTGGCTTACGATTTACTACTATCATTGTAGACGATCCTTTAATCAAAATTCTAACGTTCTAATTTAAGTTTCCTCGTGATTCTGAACATTAATTGGTATCAGAGATATATATGTAGATATACTTTATAGAAATGTCCTACCCAGTAAATGGGAATAAAGAATTAAAATTTTGTAATTTATGGATTGAAATGGATTTGGCCTCCGTGGAAATGAATGCATTTCTAGATCGGAAGAGCACACGT
>NW_012091934.1:0-2052 GCF_000956235.1 Wasmannia auropunctata | reverse complement strand
AACTGTCAAAAGTCAATGCAATGACAGCCGCTTACGAAGTTAGCGCAGCGAGACAACCAATCAGCGTCGCGGAAAAGAGCCAACAATAAACTTCGAGACTTTAGAGATTTCGATAGATTCGACTATCGATTTAACATGCACTTTTTTAGATAGGATGCTAAATAACAATTATCAAAAGATAGTTTTGCGATATTGTTAAAAAATTACAATAGTATATACTGTAATTATTTGATTATGATCTGTATTCAATGACACAAAAAATATACGGATTAATATACACATATTTATTAACTGAAAGCTAACACAATTATTATTAAATTATAATTAAATACATACGTTAATATATAAATGATATAAAAACACATAAATAGTAATTGTGAAATCTACCCGGGAAAAAAAATTCCACATATAATTATATATGTATAATTATATGCAAAATATGTCTATATATATTTCTTTACTTTGTAAAATTAATCTTTAATACAAAATTGATAATAATAAAAAGGTAACATTAAAAATAATTAGAAGAATAATTTTTACATTGTTTTTTTTTACAAAAAATCAAGTTTGAAGAAATGAGAAAAATTGCTCATATATAAGTGACTAAAAATATACACATATAATTATATCTAAACAATTTTTCTCATTTCTTCAAACTTGATTAATAAAAAATCAGTGTTATGCTGAAGTTGCGGCTGACAATGAGTCGAATTCATTGAATTGACTCTTTTCCGCGAGGCCAATTAGTTGTTCTAAGCTCGATTTCGTATTAAAGAATAATTTTACAAAGAAAAGAAACATATATGGACATATTTTGCATATAATTATATACAATTATATGTGGAACTTTTTTTCTTGGGTGTCCGTAAAACTATGAATAACAAGGAGCAAGAAATAATGTGTTTATACACTAAATACTTATTAATATATTATTAAACTTATCTGAATCAGCTCAAATCTATCGCTCACGATCTATGAGCTCACCGACGATCGCATGAGGAAGAAAACGATCATCCTATCGTTGCTATGTACTAAAAATCTTACGATCATTTAAGGATAGACTTAAACGAAAGATATAACGATTAATCATAATCTGAATTTAATGATTAATCGAAACCATAACCAAATAGATTTACTTTTTAACAGATATCTTTATTCGATAATTAAATAATATACTTTAAACAAATGCAACATTTCAGTCCAATTTCTAAGTTTTAATTAACAATTTACATACAAACAGATCTCAGATATCATCGTTATTAATACCCGATTATTAAATAATAGACTTTAAGCAAATACAATAGTTTATTCTGATTTTGTAAATCTTAATTGTAATTATAAAATATCATCGTTAATTTGCTATAAAAGGTATCGCGTTTTATTAAAACATTTTATTATACTTATTCACAAACAAGGATATATATGCAATGATGACACATAAGGACACGTTATGTTTTCGAACTGCGCGCGTAACCTTATATAAGAACGCATCTTGACGGATAGTCGCTCGCTTTGAGCGTTGTGAATGGGGTTTGGTGGACAGTCTAAAGACGACGACGAGACTGAAATCGCCAAAATGGCATTTTTATAGCCTCGATTTTGAGATCTCGGGATTGACTGCACTTATTTCATTCGGACTAATCTCAATGGAAAGCTTGTATTGACATTATGTATGAAAGTGTCATTAGATTTTTTGATTAGAACTTTCGTTTCCGAGATATTAAAATCGGAAATCTGACGAGGCGAAACTTCGAGATACCAGCGGTAACACCTCGACAGTGCCGTATACTCATAGGTTATCACCCGACTTATATACTTGCAGGTCACACCCCAAGGAGAACAGAAAAGTCAAAATAATATCAATTTGACGTCAAATTGACCGAATTTACGTCATTTTTTACATCATGATTAAAATCTAGATTTCAAATGACTAAAGAATGACTTTATATTGACTCTTTTTTATAGTGTCGATCTTTTTGATTTTTAAAAAAATGTGAACGTTTCTTGATTGTATATATGGCAAGTATTTATTTTTAATTCCTTTATTTCAAA
>NW_012091933.1:0-339 GCF_000956235.1 Wasmannia auropunctata | reverse complement strand
AATTACTGGCTGTGTAAACGTTTAGAAACAACCATAAGAGTAACATTTAACACTTCTAACAATTCTTTGAGTATTTGAGTGTTTGAGTGTTTGAATTGGATTTTCATCTAATAATACTTGCAATTCAGCATTCTCAAACTTTTTTGGCTGTCCTAAATATTCTTTGTCTTCTACACTGAAATCCGCCACTTTTGAATCGTTTAAACCAGTCTCTACATGTTCTTCTTGATGAAACTTGTCCATAAGTTTCAAAAAGCAATCAATGCACTTTAGCTGCAGTTTTCTTCAAATCAAAGAAGTACATATCAAAAAAACCATTTATTACGATTTATTTTAAAT
>NW_012091932.1:0-599 GCF_000956235.1 Wasmannia auropunctata | reverse complement strand
TATTATAATATAAAGATAATATATTATTACTTTTAAGTATAAGTTCCATTGCATGGGCACGTTGGGTTCCTTGAAATAGAGGTAGTATCGCGCGCGTACCAATGGTATCGTATAGTCGATGACGTCTTGTCTATCGGTCGTCATCGTGAATGCGGATACACCGATGTCGGCTTCATTGGCCACTAACTGGCCGATCGCACCTGTCCAAATCTTCTGCTGCTCGTTCCAGCTACCGAATACCTCCTCTTGGTCCAGGTACTCCACTGTGAAGTTCATTGCTTTACTGAGCTCAATCAGCATAAGACCCATAAATCCACCCAACTTACGGTTCTTTAGTGAGATTAGCGGCGAGTTCTGAGAACATTTGCCAGCAGAATTGTCAAGTCAATCCACACAAATCTGTCGTGATCATTGTTAAATTCTAATATCAATTTCGAGACTTTTTTTTTAAGTGATTACTATTTACAACTATTTACAACTATTTATGTATCATTAGTGGCGATCGTGGCGCGAGGAGCAGCGTGGCAGCTTTATAAGCTAAAGATCCGGGTTCAAATCCACCCAGAATAATATAACTCTGAAATTAATTTTAATCAATT
>NW_012091931.1:0-1050 GCF_000956235.1 Wasmannia auropunctata | reverse complement strand
TAGTCTGTTCTTTTTAGCATTTCTTGTACACTTCAACTATTTTTTTATAGCTAAAAAGAACAGACCATCGACTCGGAGTCGGATCGAGTCAACAATTCAAAAACGCTATTAGAATTTGACCAAAGTAAAATTTACTAAACTTGATATTAGTTATTTTTCTTCTAATTAGTCAAATTTCAATTCAACAAATCGAAAATGCTATAATCTAGAGTCCTAGAATACAGAGATGCGACACGGCGTCGATTAGGTTAGGTTGTATCCGACTGCAATATTGCTTCTTCTTCTTCTTCTTCTAAAAATGGCTACCGCCCCCACGAGGGGCTATACAGCCTGGAATTGGTGAATCTCGACTAACCGGATCGGAGATCGGAGCCGGAGCGGCGGGATTCGAGTGGAGTCACACTAGATGATGATATCTAGGGATTTCAGGTATTCGTGAATTAGAGTGCATAATCTGGGGGGAGGGTTTTGAAGCATAAGGAATATGTCAATGGCGTTGGTAGGGAATTTTTTTATAATGTAAGCTCGGAGTTTGTGGGAATTCTGGATGCACAATGGGCAATAAAAGATGACGTGGTTTATATCCTGTCTGGCTTCGCCACACGGGCAATCTGGAGAGTCAACGAAGTTTTTTCTGTACAAGCTGTAATTTAGGTTGTAGTGATTGCTTCTAATGCGGGAGATACACACAATCTCTTCTCTGTTTAGACCTTTATTGGAGTACCACGGGTTGCAAGAATCGCTCAAGAACAGCTCCGAATACTGGGTGCCTTTAACAAACGAGGTTTCTTCCAGGTAGTGTTTGTAAGAGTTAATACGATGCATATTTGCTTCCTTTTGAAGATCTGTGAAGGGGATCGCGAATGCGGGTTTGATGCCCTTTACTGCTGCCAGTTTCGCTAGACGATCTGCTTTCTCGTTGCCGGGAATTCCTTTATGAGCAGGGACCCAGCAAAGAATGATGCTCCTTCCTTCATTTTCTGCGGCAATGAGCTTTTTCTTTATTTGATGAATTAAGTAGTTGCTTTGCTTGCAGTCTGATGAGGCGAG
>NW_012091930.1:0-395 GCF_000956235.1 Wasmannia auropunctata | reverse complement strand
CTGCTTGTTATACGTATCTATGAAATGGGAGCACTACCGAGGTACTTCGAAAAACTCGACAGCTTACTGGAATCAATTGAATGTCAGCAAACCGACGGCTATCGATGATCTGTTCGTTCTTTTGGGTGCAATGGCGCAACAAGGTACAATAATACAATAGCTTTTTAATTCTTAATATTTCCAAATATTTCGAGAAAGTAAACTTGTAATATAGTATAATAAAAGCTTTCTATTTCGGAATTTATTTTCTCCTCTATTGGGGAAATTCATTTTCTCCTCAATTTCTCTCTCATTCCTAATCTGATGCGCGAAATAAAACCTTTTTGCTTTTCTTCTTCGTTTGATTACGTGATTATAAAATATAGGCAAAAAGAGAAATTAAACGTGAAAAAAGA
>NW_012091929.1:0-589 GCF_000956235.1 Wasmannia auropunctata | reverse complement strand
ACGTGTGCTCTTCCGATCTCATGGTAGTAAAAGTAAACTTCGACATCCTGTGTTTTTTTTTAATTTTATGTAAGAAGAATGAGATTCTTTTGGAAATCTTTGAATATATCGTGTTCAGTGAAATGTTTATGAAATAATTTGTATCTACTTTTTGCTATCTGACGTCTATTTTTATGTGCCACACATAATAATGCATAGAGTTCATAATGGGGCTATTCGGGACATTGAAAGTAGGGGCTATTCGAAACGTCTAGATATCGAAGAGATTCGAGATATCGAAAATGCTAACCTACAAATGTTAACCTGTTGTTTATAACCTATAATCTAGCTGTTTTTTGTAGTAAACATGGTACGGCATTATAAAAAGGAAAAAGACTCGCTAGTTAGTGAAGAAAGTTTAAAGCAGGCCGTTTTCGAAGTGAAACAAGGACAAATAACGATAAGACAGACTTCCAATCAATTCAATGTGTCTCGCTCATCGGTACATCGTCAGTGTCAGAATGTGGCACTTGGCAGATGAAAACGTTTCTGCAGAAAATATTTCTGTCGCAAGAGCAGGACATAAAACAGTAATTTAATGTTAATTAAT
>NW_012091928.1:0-384 GCF_000956235.1 Wasmannia auropunctata | reverse complement strand
GAGTAGTAAATCGTAAGCCGTAAAAAATTCACCAATTACAGTCGAATATGAGAAGAATAATCGACTGCGATTGGTCAATTTCTTACGGCTTACGACTTACTGCTCCCATTGTAGATGGACCTTTAAGAGAGTGACGAAACCAGAGACGAAACCCGCCGAGCATTTTGCCCGTGCATTGTATGCTTGGCCAAGTTTATAAAAAGTCACTCCCGTTCATCCGCGCGTATATCTGAATCAGTTAATTTCTTTAAGGTGGTTTTTATCGTGCAAGTCCCAGTCAAAAGTTAATCACTCCATATGACTAATAATTCAATAAAAACATTTCGCATAGACTGTACATATGCGATTGTGTATCGTTTATGTGACAACGTCACACTATCGAGT
>NW_012091927.1:0-306 GCF_000956235.1 Wasmannia auropunctata | reverse complement strand
GCTCTTCCGATCTATAAAAATATATTGAAAGAAAATGTTTGAAATGCGCACACAGATATAATATACATGTATGTGCAGTGCTTTCATTCAATTTATTAATTAGAATACTTCAGGTATAGAAAAAATTCAAATTTAGAAAAAAGAATTAAATAATAATTACATAGATGGATGTTGAAAATATAGCAAGCTCAGTTTCAGAATTAAGATATATTATCAACATTATATGTATATTAACAAATAATCATTTCAAAATAATAAGCTTAAATACATTTAGTTAAATATATAGCAGATAGTAGAGGTCCATAA
>NW_012091926.1:0-662 GCF_000956235.1 Wasmannia auropunctata | reverse complement strand
GAGCAAACCTATTTTTAAATCTTCCGTTACTTGTCGTCCAATTAATGGAACAGTAGGGAAAATTCTTAGCGTTTCCTTGATAACTCGGTCCAAATAATGCATATTTTGTAAATCGTGGTATTTAATTGGTGCAGATTTTACAGTTTCAGTGCCGTAAATTTCCAACAATTCTTCATATACTTTTTCCTTATATAATATATAATATATTAAATGAAATATTTATTTATATAAATGTGTACGAAATGATACATTATTATAATTTTTTTTATCAATTACAATTGACATTTGATTTTATTTTTGTTAGTCATAATTGAAGCGTTTGTAATGATCTCAATCTAGATATTTGTACAATTTTAATAAAATTTATACTTTAAATAAAATAATGTTGCACATATTGTGACATGTATTTAAAGAACATGGAATGTATACATGGTATAACTTAAATGTCGCTAATTACATAGCGTTATTTCTTGTAAAAAAATTGGGTTGAAAATTCTTGAACTATTACAATAATTATTGTTCCGTACGTTGAGCAATGTAGAAAAAAAATTGTTCATGACTTCTCGTCTCAATTTTTATAAGGAATTTAATTTATTATTAATGAGCTATATTTATTAATGAGTTCTATTTGAGAACTCTTTTTGTCTATAATGCTTAATGAA
>NW_012091925.1:0-356 GCF_000956235.1 Wasmannia auropunctata | reverse complement strand
GATGTGGAGCATGAAAGCTTATAACTAATTTGCGCTGAAGATGGCTTGATGAAAGCCGAAACGTTCGCTAAGGATTTGATGTAAAGAATATTGGAATAAACCAAGAATATATACGCACCAAGAACTGCGTGGGACTCTTAACTGCCTTTATCATCTGTTTAATAAAGTTCTAAAAGATTTTACTTTTTAGACCGATTTTTGCGAATTGCCCCACTTACTTTCCTTGCTGCTCGATGAATTAAGCAACTGACAGTTGTGACACACTGTCTCATGTGTCGTCATTGCAACATGTATAAGACTAAATAATAATTGAAAAACATTTACCGAAACAACTTGATTTTTAGCTTTTGCTCAAG
>NW_012091924.1:0-331 GCF_000956235.1 Wasmannia auropunctata | reverse complement strand
ATATATTAGAAACTAAAAAAATATTTTTTAATTATTCTTATGTTCAAAATGGCGACGCAATGGCCTACTATTTGCCGATTCTATTTTTTCTATTTTTTCAAATCGCTCTTGCTCTTGAACAAAACACAAAGAATTTTCATTATCTACATATTAAAGATTAGAGATGTACGTAGGAATTTTTCCAAATATTGACTTTTCTCAAAGCAGCTATTTTACAAAAGATTTGTATTAACAAAAATACGAACTTTTCGTAAAAATAGCTGTCATTTCGAGAAAAATCAATTTAAAAAATTTCTACGTACGTCTCTAGTCTTTAATATGTAGATAATGA
>NW_012091923.1:0-615 GCF_000956235.1 Wasmannia auropunctata | reverse complement strand
ACAACTTTTTCGTACAGTCAACCGATGAGGATGACACGGATGGGATGTCTAGTATCAACCTCAGCGAGATTGAGTTCGATGACAATAATTTTAACTGGAAGCACATCACGCCGTCTGTTATCCTCTCTGCGACATCCAGACTGAAGTCGAATGCTACTGGATCGGATGGAATCACACCAAGACTGATCAAGTTGGTTTTGCCGTGTATAATGCCTGTCTTGGAACACATCTTCAACTTCTCGTTGACGCACGGTGCTTTCCCTAGTCAATGGAAGTCTGCGCTTGTGTGTCCGATTCCAAAAACTAAAATCCAATCTCAGTGCAGAATTACAGGCCTATCTCCGTGCTGCCAGCCTTGTCCAAAGTTCTAGAGCGTGTAGTGGCGGAACAAATACGCTTCTATCTCATGGCCAACGATCTTCTCGATCCCTATCAGGCTGCCAATAAGAGAGGGTATTCTACACAAGTATGCCTTCTGCGCACTATTGACGATATAAGAGGCGCTGCCGATCAGAAATTGGTGACCATCTTTGTCTTTTTCGATTTCTCTAAGGCATTTGATAGAGTCCAACATTCGGTCTTGCTTAGGAAACTACGAGATTTACGGTTCTCTCG
>NW_012091922.1:0-442 GCF_000956235.1 Wasmannia auropunctata | reverse complement strand
CGCCGCCCATTTGACATTTGAGGAAATGCAAACTGCACTTTCCGAAATAGAGGCTATACTTAACTCGCGCCCGATCACATCGTTGAGCGCAGACCCAAACGATCTCGCGTATCTTAGTCCAGGCCATTTCTTAATTGGTACTACTCTGAGCAGCTTCCCTCAGGCGGACCTTAACGATGTTAAAGAAAATAGGCTAGTACGATGGCAGCGAGTGGAACAGCTCCGACAACACTTTTGGCGAAGGTGGAGCGCCGAGTATTTACACTCCTTACAGGAGAAAAACAAATGGAGCGATTCCAAGGGACTACAACTGGCTCCTAATCAAATGGTGTTAATAAAACAGCAAAACCTAGCACCGTTGCAATGGACTTTAGGGCGCGTCCAGGATATCCACCCTGGCTCTGATAAGATCGCGAGAACTGCCACTGTCAAGACCGCGAAA
>NW_012091921.1:0-419 GCF_000956235.1 Wasmannia auropunctata | reverse complement strand
AGTAAGTGATCAACGAATAATAACAAAAAATAAATAAATAATCTGCTTCTTTATCCTCGCGATATATAGTTACGTTGAATGGAGTTTTCACGAACCAGAACCAGGTCAATTTAACTGGGCCGGCGATGCAGATCTAATAAATTTCTTAAATATTGCACAAGAAGAAGACCTGCTCGTACTGTTGCGACCAGGTCCCTATATTTGCGCGGAAAGAGATTTGGTAAATATGTACATTTAATTATTTAGTTACAGAGTTATTGGCACAACTAATTGTCTTTGTAATCTGTTTTTTCACACATCTGAAGTAAAACTTGAAAATTTGCCTTTTTATTTTCTTTTCTCTAGCTAATATTCAGAAAACATTATTTGACAATCTTGATAATTTCAAAACATTTGCCTTTAGGGTGGTTTACCGTATT
>NW_012091920.1:0-310 GCF_000956235.1 Wasmannia auropunctata | reverse complement strand
ATTAGCTTCCTCTTCCTCATAGTTTTTGTCACCTAACAACTTGAACGCCTCTGCTTCAGGTACTATGTATTGTGTCATTTTAATAGTGGTATATGAAGTAAATAAATCCTATAAAGATGCAATTAAAGGTGATGTAATGTTGAAAATTCCAAAAATTGAGCGTTTATATATACCTATATGTATGTGTGTGTGTATGTGTGTGTTCATATTACATGTTGTACATTACTTTTTGCAAATCAACAAATGTCCTGTCCTGTTTTACAGAAGGAGGCGTTAATAATACATGTAAAAATAATGTTCCATTCCGCCG
>NW_012091919.1:0-618 GCF_000956235.1 Wasmannia auropunctata | reverse complement strand
TGTCAAAAGAGGCAACATTTGATTTTGCCACAAATCATTGTCTCTATAAACACATAATGTCTTTATGAAGTTTGGTGTCCATACAGCGAAAATGCAATAATCTCGCTGTGTAATATTCAACTGACCTTGTACTTGATAAAAATAACGGTGATTTTTCTTTATTTTATTTGTGTTTTTTTTAATCAAAAATATTGCTTATTTGAGGTAGCTTATATATATCCTCTTCCACTGTTAACTTCTCAGCTGATAGAGGACATTTGATTTCAACCAGACCATCTTCATTGAGAAGTCCGTCTGGAGAAGCACCCAATGGATTGTCACAATCTATGAACAATCCACATGGTTTAATTTCTTTGTTTAATTTTACAGCTAAATCTTGTTTCGCTACTTCCTCCATATCGCGACCATAAACCATAGCAGCAGTATCAACAGATGGAGGAAACAAATATTTTTTACAGTCATTGCACAAGACGTTGTTGGTCTCATACGACACACGACTCCGAAATTAGATGCTGTCAACAATTCCCTCCTCAGTAATTGCCATAACTCACAATTACTTTGGTCTCTTGTGTCGCGTTCTATTTGTTGCCAATTATTTCCAAGATCGGAAGAGCACAC
>NW_012091918.1:3017-4013 GCF_000956235.1 Wasmannia auropunctata | reverse complement strand
TTTTCTAAATGTAAAAATTTTAGTTTTAATACACAGCAATTTAGAAAATTAATTTTCAAGACAGCGAGTATGATAAAAACGGGAAAATGTATTTACAAGTTTTTTTATAAGAAGTAAATGAACGAAGTATATAAATCCGCGTAATTTATTATTATTACTTTTTTTGCAAAAAGTAAAATTTTTAATTTAAAAAAAAATTACTCTCGGCTACCGCCGAGTCGAAAGAGCTGAAAGTCTGAAAGTAGGCATTCAAAACTTACTTAATATCTCACTTGCGATTTATTAAACTAAAATAGCTAAATTTTACATAAAATAGACCAATGAGAAACATGCGTTGGATGGAAAGCGTGCTTCTCATTGGTCTCTCTAGTTAGTAGTTCAATGTCCACTTTCCAGAGGCGCTAAAACCAGCTCATTGCCGGTCCTAGCTAAATCGCGGGCATGGCCGCTCTCAGGTTTCTCTCTGTCTATAGTATACGTAACGTAAACTACAGATTGGCAGTATATATTGGAACGGTCTTAATAAATTCTTTTTTCAAAAATATAAAATATGCTACAGCATATTTGTTTAGAGTTTGATAAAGGAAAATTATCTCATCCAAATCAATTTCATATTTCGACATTAAAATTTTGTACCGCTTTAGTTATATCTCACGTTCTCGTATCGCGAATTATTTCAGCGTGTAAAACATGTTATTTTCTATTATTTCGTTACGGTGCCGAGACCTTGACATTCCTTGTTGTTTTTCGCTGCCGATCAGCTACCGATCAGCTAATTCGCACTCAAGTATACATACGTCATTGCCTCCCCTTTTCACCCCTACAACGGTGAATTCTCTTTCTCTGTACATCGTCAACCAGTTAAGTTCGGTTCTGCCTCAAGCTCGGTTATCTCTCGAACGCGGATGTGTCTCGATCTCGGTTCCGTCTCAATCTCAATTCTGTGTCTCGAATAAACTCTTAAACGATCAACTCATTTTTGTCATCTCTCTTAAG
>NW_012091918.1:0-543 GCF_000956235.1 Wasmannia auropunctata | reverse complement strand
ACAATTAATAACGATGGTAGGAAATTCGTAGGCTGGGTGCAAGAAAGTGGTTGGTATATTTTGAATGGAGCATGTGAAGGCGACTGGGAAGAGGAGTATACTTACGTAGGGGCGAGAGGTAGTTCGGTGATTGATTATATTATTGTAAACGACACTGCGTTAGAAAAAATTAGAGATTTTAGGATAGGGGACAGGGTGGACTCGGACCACATGCCTTTAATTTTGGAAATGAAGGAAGAAGAAAGAAAAGGACGAGAGCAGGAAGAGGAAAAGGAAAAGGAGGAGGAAGAAGAAAAGGAAGTGATCTTATGGGATAATGAATCAATTAAGGTCTACAAAGAAGAGTCGGAAAGGTTATGTTTGTGGGAACCAGAAAAAAAATCAGTTGAAGACAAATGGATAGGTTTGAAAGAAATCGTGCAGGCGGCTATGGTGAGAAGAAAGGTAAAGAAGAGAAAGAGAGAGTTGGGCTTCAAGGATTGGTGGGATAGGAGCTGCACGAGAAAAAAGAGGGCAGTTCAGAGATTATACCTGTCTCTTATA
>NW_012091917.1:0-408 GCF_000956235.1 Wasmannia auropunctata | reverse complement strand
ATACGCAGCGTATGTATAGATTTGTGTTAATCACGGAATTTATACATATGATTCTTGTCAATTGGGTAGCTGGCGTTGTAAACGCCATACTTTTGGCTATGGTAAGTTATCATTGCATAAGTAATTATAACTAAGAATACATTATTATTATAAAAATTTTAAATTTCGTGCCATCCTTTTTACCGAATAATACAACTATATTAATACTGCTTTATAATTTCAAGAACGTAGCTATGTAAAGTTAAAGAATAATAATGAAAAATATATTACCTGTAGGCATTTCATTGATTTCATCCAATTTATTTTTGCAAATTACTTTTACAAATTGCTTTGTTTTATTCTTCCATATATAAATCATTCGTAGTTTAATTATTTTTACATATAGCTAAAAGATCGGAAGAGCACACG
>NW_012091916.1:3015-3622 GCF_000956235.1 Wasmannia auropunctata | reverse complement strand
TGAGAGATTATTGGACCTCTTGTAAATGCCGATAAATTTCGTAAAAAATATAGAAAAAGAGGCGCTGGTATACCATCTGCCATGAGACTGACCAACAATAAAATAGATTATGTTCATTGGGATGATCCTAATGAACTTGTAAATCGTCTTCGATTGCTCGATGCTTCTTATCAAGCTGGAAATCATGCTCACGACAACGAGATTTTATCCATACTTGAAGAGCTTCGCGAAACTGGATTGATACTATAAAAAAGTGTTACATCGATTCTGATTATCTACAAGTCGCAATGTTCGTGAACAAGTTCGGAATGCCCGGAAAGATGAGACACAACGACAGTACGAGAGGAACAATTGAATCTCTACGAAACTACGTGCACGAAAGTACGTTACATTTGAACGTAAATCATTCTGACGCTCGAAAGCTAAGAATACGCCGAGTATACGAGCGCGAGCCGCTCCAGTGAACGACACTGATGCCGCGCAGAAGAGTTACGTCGAAGACGCGTTCAAAAATCTGAAAGATAAAATTGAGATATTTCGCGTTGACACAGAGAGAACCTTTGCGACATTTCGTAGCGATATCAACAGATCGGAAGAGCACACGTCT
>NW_012091916.1:0-742 GCF_000956235.1 Wasmannia auropunctata | reverse complement strand
TATCCCCTGTGTGCCTTGTCGACTCAGTCTGAGCGTGCCAACCCGAGAGCGCACGTGGTGGTACCGCCGACGAGAAGGACACCGCCGCTAATTTGAATGTCGCGCGCGGGGACGCAGGACCCGCGGCGCTACGCACCTCGCGCGATTCGCGGAGGTCGCGAGCTCGCACGCCCGCCAATTAGGGGCGCGGAAGAAGATACCACGTGGGCCCACCGACCCACCGAGATCACGGAAGCAGCAGCACTCGGCACTTGTGCTGTGGCATTGTCGCTGGAAGGACGCAGGACAGAATTGCGAGCCTGAGAGTGGCTATCATAACCAGAGAGTGGCTATCATAACCGGAAAGGATCTATTGAGAGATAGCCGTGATCGAGCTGCCGTTCCCGAGACGAGGGGTTCCGGTGAGACGAACGCACCTATGTAAAGCCGCCGATTTTCTCTTGTGTCAGACGGGCCGCGAGGAACACGCGTTCATACTTGTCGTTCTCGTATTGTGACTCGGCTATAGCCGATAAAGATTCCGTATATCCCGGCGCCCCGTCTGACTTCGCGTATCGAGATATTTTGTTACAGGACCGTCGCGCCACGCGCCCGCCGAGCGCCACAGCCGAGCCAGTTCGTGTAATTGTGTCGTTCCCGTCCTAGTGCGTGTGTGATAATTCGCGTTTCCGAGAAGGCGTTACGCCACGGTTGCGGGATTTAGAAAGAGTTTCCGGGATCACGGGATCCCGCGGGACATATT
>NW_012091915.1:0-395 GCF_000956235.1 Wasmannia auropunctata | reverse complement strand
TTTCTATTACACCTAACAGTTTCTCTTAGATTCCAAATAAACAATTTCTAAAATCATATCCTAATAAACCTACCTATTATATCCTGAATAAACTCTTGAATTTGAACTCGTTACGACTCGCGAACGATTTTAATTTAAAACGCCCAATTAAAGAACCTTTGCATTCCTTATCGATTATTTTGCGTTTCCCTTATTTAATCTCTTACGTCATTGGTTATTTTACAAAAGGCTCTCGTAAACTCGACATGAAGATTTCTCTCGTTTGAGAAAGTTCAGCTCCACGTCGTCTCTCGTAACAAAGACACCCTGATCATCTTGTAACATTGCTCAATAAAATATTTCATAAGTGAACAGTGTTGATTTCGAATATTACACCCAAAAAACATAATTTTAGT
>NW_012091914.1:15802-16566 GCF_000956235.1 Wasmannia auropunctata | reverse complement strand
ACACGTGGATTCTACATTCAATGGATAACTTAACTGTATTATCAACAGCCTGACATACAATACAAGCACGATTTCTATATTGCTTTATAACATTCAATCTCAAGCATGAAGGATCATTTCTAATTGCTTCCATTTCATTTACCAAGGATTGATTACAATTAAAACAAATCCTTGTGTCGTTATGGATATTTATATTTGGCAAATTGTTAGAATCGCGCCTAAATATTGCAATTTCTTGTTTAACTTCATCATGTCCTATACGGGGCATCTGTCGTGTATTGCCAAAAAGATTATGCCAAAAAGATTATTATTGCAAATAAAGCATCTGAGTCTCTGAGCCATTGTTATACAATCAAGAGTTCAATTTGTAAAAACAGCGAGTAAGTAGCAAGAAGTCGAAGGCGCTTTAAAGGGATTCGCTGTAAAGAGTTAAGATTCGCTGTAAAGGAAATCAAGAGTTTAATTTAAAAAAGCAGCGAGTGAGTAAGTATACTTACTCGCTATAGCGAGAAACCGAAGGCGCTTTAAAGTAGGGATGCGTAGGTGGCGATTGGATAAATAGCAAACGTGCGTATCGAAATATCGAGCAAAAAGATCCGTCTTCTTTTGACATTTTCGATGTTCGCTTATTTGCACGATTGTTTGCTTGTCGTCAATGTGCGCGCGGCACGTCTCCACCCGCGAATCCTTTTAAAACGCCTTCGACTTCTTGCTACTTACTCGCTGTTTTTACAAATTGAACTCTTGATTGTATAATATAACGA
>NW_012091914.1:0-4680 GCF_000956235.1 Wasmannia auropunctata | reverse complement strand
AACTTATTTTAGTTAAAGTCGGGTGCCAAGTTCACGTAAGTAAATTAGCGCATAAACGAATACGGATGGTGTGCGTACAGAGGCGTTTATAATTATTTCTCGAAAATGATACTTCAGAAAATAACTTTATCACACATGGTTGAATTTGTCTTAAAATACCCTTTAATCTGGTAAAAAAGAAATTTTGAAAAATTTAAAAAAATGTTTGGTGGTGGGGGTAAACAAAAAATAAACAATAAAAAAATTATTTTAAATTATAATTATAAAGTACTCTTAAAGCCATTCAACTTTTATTCAGAACATTTTTTCTATCTGTCGTAGTTTCGATGATATTCGCATTGAAAAAATAAAACCGATTTTTTTCTAAGGGATGTTTCACCCCCTTAACGTGCGACTCAGCACGAATGCAAAAATTGTAGTATCTTATTTTTGTCTGTAGTTTAACATATCCAAAGCTTATTGAAATCGGAGCGGGACACTTTCGTGTGTTCCCTTGTTAGATAAATATCATTTTATAAAATAACTATTAAACAGAATGATAGGAAATATTAAAAAAATTGTAACAATAGATTTTTTTATTTTATCATGTTTATAATAGGGAAAAAATTTTTCTTCTTCAATTTTTAAAAATTATATTAAGATCATTTTCTTTGTGTTTTTAAATAAAATGCTACAATTTTTTTGGAATCGTTAAAAAAGGTAAATTCAACTATTTTATTAAAAATCATCTTTAAACAATGTAACAAAGTACAGAAAAGAAAAAGTTGTTGAAATAGAAAAAAATTCTTTATTTTGTAGCGATAATTCGTGTAATATTGGGGACAATCCGTGAGCAGTAGATTGTAGTGATATATGTGATTGGATCATAAAAACGATAGGTGGTAAATCGGTAAAATATATAATTAGGTGGTGGGAAATAAGGGAGGAAAGAAAAAACAAAAGTAGGATGACCTGCAGATCGCCAGGTAGAGATTGAAAGAGATCGGTAGAAAAGGTTTGGAACGTTGAAAGGAGAGCACACAGAAATCCGAACAAGATTCCAGAATTTTCGAAGCTCAGACATAGGTTGAGATCAAGAAGACAATCATCCTAATTAATCTATTGACTGCTCTAATTGTAAGAGGAAAAGCCCTAAACAGCGGTCTGTCAAACGATATAATCGGAAGAGAAATATTGGCGATTTTTTCTGGCATCGACATTAATAACCGCAGGCGGAGCAGATGGTAAGAGGCTGGACGATAGCGAGCAGCATATTTTTCCTTCTCTCTCTAATCATTTCGCTAAATACACCACTGACTGTATAATATTTGTACCGCGACAATTCTTTTATTTTTATTCTGTGATTTAAGGGGATGTACCTAGTTAGGAGTCCGAAAAAAGACAAATTTTCGAGAATTTTTTGCGAAAAAGTATATACATATTTTTATATCAAAGTTTTTATATTTTTTTATGCAAAAATATTAATAAATAAATAAGTTATAATTAATATCCAGGAAACCGTTTTCGAAAACGCGTTTTGCGGTGACTACTACTGTTCGGAACCAGGTTATCGGAAATGAAAAAATCGTAAGAACGATAGGTGAATCGAAAAAATTTAGTTAATATATGATTTTATCTAGTTTTTAATCGATCGATATTCCAAAAAATTAAATTGCAACAAACTGGCGGCTGTCCAAAATTTAAATTCGATTTTTATTTTAAAAAATCAAACATTTTTTGTCCATTAAAAAAAAGTACGCATTGGAAAAAAATCCTTCGATTAAAAACTAGATTTACATGTCTAAAAAAAGCATGTAAAATTTCAAATTGATCTGTGCAGTGGTTTCAGAGATATCGTGGTTACCGATTTTGAAAACCTATAATCTTGAGAAAAACGCGTTTAAAGTTTCAAGTGCAGTTTATACTAAATTATTCAATTTACACAAGAGTCATCTATTCCAAGGTCATATAATACACTCTTTGCTAAAGTTGTTGCTTCTAAAACGTCAATTTGTTGTTGTTGACAATATATTTTTAAGTTTTTTTGCAGATGCACTAAAACTATCTTCACCGTTTCGTTTCAACGGATGTAATACTCAAGATCGTGTATCTCCATACAGCGGATCAACTTAAATTTTGAGAGAATATTTCTAACATTATGTACTTAAAGAAAATGTTATTTTCGGACAATCGATTTTTTTCAAAATTTATAACTGGGTATGCCCCCTTAAATTGAACTCTTTTATAATAAAAGCCACCTCACGAAATCGCAGCTCTCGATTGCGTAAGAATGAATTGTACATGTAAACCTCGAGATGGATTTGTATTTCGTGTAATCAAATTTTCTTATTAAAATTATTAAAAGACATGCAGCTGGAAGATCTTCGATCACTCAATTATTCCATTATCTTCAGCATTACAATTTATAGAATATTCCAATAATCGAAATTTCCATCGGCTTTATTATTGTAATATCTATTCGAAAACGAATATGCAATTGATTTTGTAAATTTACGTTAATAGAAATTTAGTGTTTACTAAATAAAAGCCATAGAAAAACAATAAATACAATAACAGTAAAAAATATCTGATACAATATAATTTTCATGGTCAAATTGTTATGAAAAAATCATTGCTATATAAAAATAATGAATTAAGATGATTTTAATGAGTAAAGCATTACGAATATTGATTATGTTATTAAGATAAAGGATCGATAAATTGATATTTAAAGTTTTTGATGTTCTAAATGATGAATTTCTATTTCAAATTCTGCCCAAGAAAATATATGTATTGAGACTATTATGACAACAGTAAATGAAAATAGCTCAATAACAATGTAGAAAAAATTTTTGATGAAGAAGATAGAGAGAATAAAGCGATTTATATCAAATTGATGTTCTCAAAAAAAGACAATACAAAGAAATTTTCAAAAATTCTATTTTTCTTTTGGCAATTAATAGAAAAGTTTGCAAGTAACATACTTACAAGCTTTGCAAGAATTATTTATTGGAAGAAAAGAAACGTGAAAAAATTTGTAAAATACGAATTAGCCTTTTTCAACCACATTTAAATCCATTCGATCTTTTGTAAAAAGAGCTCAACAGAGCTGTATAAATAATATCTGACTTTTAAAAAAGATTGTTGTAAAAATTAAAGAAAGTACAATATTGAAGAAGAAAATTATAAAAAATTAATTTAAAATTTTTATGAAAATTAATTTTTTTTTAGTAATATTATATACAGGGTGTTCTCGTATAAGTAGCCACCTCTTTTTATCTTGTAAACTAATAAAGATAGACCTAATAAATATATAAAATTTTCTGAATCGTTTCAATCAAAAATATTGCTTTAAATATACTTTAAATATTTTTATTTAAAGTAGTGTCTGTTTACAGATAAATATCAAGATCGATTCTCAATAAAATTATGTAAAGAATAATGGTTTTATTAAAAAATTATAGAATGCTGCAGATATTTATAATAACGATAATTAATTTGCTTATTATCAATTAGCGTTTTTGATAAAAGCAAAATTTCCTAGTTTTTAATTTTTTTCATATATTTAAATCGAAAAGTTTTAGTTAATTTTCTTACCTTATATGGATTGTATGGTAATCCAGCGCTCAAACATCGACCAGTCCAGTTGTAAAAATCCTTTCCCGGTGCATTCTCGTGTACCATCCATCTAAATGATAAAGGGTATAGCGAGTTAAGGAGGTGATTTCCGGCCCCGCGCGTAATCGTCATAGTGGGCAAAATGTCCACTCAGATAAAAGAAAATTTTGTGCCAAGTTTCGTTTCAAAAGACCCACACAATTTCGAAATATCATAAGAGATGTGATTTTTTTTTCTCCGCTAAATTTGAATTAATCTTTACGAAAAAATTCATGATTACAAAGGCTATCCATATACTATATAAGTTTGAATTGTCGTTTGAGTTGTCGTTCTGTGCTGAAAATTCTGTTTTTAAAAAAATTCAGAATATTTTAAATCGCTCATTTTTTCTAAAGCTAAAAAATTGGCCACTTTTAAAAAATTCAGTAGATAAGTCTTATGACATATTATATTTAGTATTTTTTCAAATTTTTTTATTTAATGGAACGTGGCGAAAAAAAATAAAAATCGGTTTTTTTGTTATTTTTCGGCCTTAAATGTATTTGGTTGACATATATTAAATTGTTTCTAAATATAATTACTAACCTGCGATCTTATATCTGCAAACAATAGTATAAAATTTTAATGTTATAGAGTTCGCGTGGTAACTGCGAGGATATAGACCACGTAAGTGATAAACACAATTCAAATAAGAGCACCTTAAACGGTCAAGGATGGAACTTTGCACCTAATAATGGCTGCGTTCCGTTTCACGCATGATGCGCATGGTATATCATAGTATTTTGTTATTCACCACATGTTAAACAAAGATGAAAGGATAAATCATGCGCAGCATGCGTGAAACGGAACCCAGCCAATATTTCTATGACCTATGTAAATCTTAATTCCATATTTCAGTCATTTTAAACTGCGTGCCGAATTAATTTTGTGCTGTAACGTAATCATAAACTGAAGCCGGAATAGTGAGATCACAATTAAATCGATCTTCAATACGATGCGATTAAGCATGTTAAAAAACCTGCGAAAAACTTATTGCGAAGAATATTATCTCAGCCAGGATTTGAATACAAGATCGGAAGAGCA
>NW_012091913.1:0-611 GCF_000956235.1 Wasmannia auropunctata | reverse complement strand
TTCAGAAGAAGATGAAAACACAGAAGAAGAAGAAACAAATACAGAGAAAGAATCAGAAACAGAATATGAGTCAGTTGAAGATTTCATAGAACCCATAGAATCAATAGACGGGGAAATGACAGAACAAGACTATGAAAATGAAGAATCCAATGAAATAGAAGAAGATACTCAATCTGATTCACATGAGGCACAAGGAAGAGTTCTAAAGGATAGACAAACCCTCAAACCAGATAGATACACAGACTATATCTCTATTTTGTCTAATAGTTTGTTTCTTACAGATAACGCCATACCACTTACATTTAAAGAAGCACTGGAACACAATGACGCAGACAGATGGAAAGGGGCTATGGATGATGAACTTCGATCTCTAAAAGAAAATCAATTCTAGAGTTTGGTAAATCCTCCCACTGGTGCAAAACTAATTCAAAATAAATGGTACAGAGGAAAAATATTTAAAGTCAAATACAAGGGGGACGGACTAACACCATGTTATAAAGCAAGGCTGGTTGCTAAAGGCTTTCAACAGCAGGAAGGTATTGACTACTTTGAAACCTTCAGCCCTGTAGCAAAATAAAATGCAATTCGTGTCGTACTGGCTATGGCGGCAG
>NW_012091912.1:0-439 GCF_000956235.1 Wasmannia auropunctata | reverse complement strand
CTCTGCATATCACTGACATAATGTGTATGCTTGAGTTTTATTACGATGATCTACGGAAATAAGATGTAAATACGGGAAGATATTGCCATTCATGCGTTGTTGAAATGACCGATCAATTTCCGTATCTTGAGATCAGGCGATGACATAATACTGAACGATTTATACTCCTCGATTGGTCATGCAAGGGATGCAGACGTCCATTGTACCAAGTAATGCCACGCAACATGTATCCTATTTGCCCTTTGATAAACGCTGCGGTGGAAGCACGACAAAATAACGATGCACGATGAAGGCTCCTCCAAGATACCGAAGACGAGGATGAATCTGATGGAAATAAAGAATAAGGTATGTGTGATACCCACACAACACGCGTGACTGTTTTTCGACTTACAGTCGACTTTTCTCAGTCGGCGTAAAGTCGACTATAAAAAGTTGACTA
>NW_012091911.1:0-381 GCF_000956235.1 Wasmannia auropunctata | reverse complement strand
TAAATAATTTCAAGAATCTATTATATTAGCAGGTGATATGGTAGTTCCGGGATATCTTGTATACCCAATAAAGATGTAAATATCCAATATTGTTTAAATTTTCCAAACAGACTATTTTAAAATCCTTAAATGTGATTAGTTTTATCATATTAGCAAATGGTAAATTTTATCAGCTGATTTATTTGATCAGATCTTGTATAATTTGATATTTCTCACAGAAAATCAACGCGGTAAATAATTAAACCCAGTGTATCGATTAATGCCATACCCGAATATTTTTATAAGTAAAATTAATTCGATAATGTAAGTCGTCATTTTAGATAATATACAGTATATTGTTAAAGATATTTATGTGATAACAATTTTATCTATTTAAGTTTC
>NW_012091910.1:0-331 GCF_000956235.1 Wasmannia auropunctata | reverse complement strand
TTTGTCGTTATAATGTGTTAAGTACTATAAAATGAAATATATTCAACGACAAATCCTGATCAATTTATTTGCGTTACGTATTTCATATTCAATATTTATTATGATATTAGGATAGCGGGTATTAAAGCGTTAATTAAATTAGAGCGGCTGAAGAAGACTGTAGTGACAGTCGACAACTAATATCGCGATTTTGTATAGTCTAGTATTGTAATTGTTTGAAATATAAGTTAACCCTCTACCCGGAACACCTCTGGATACCCGGTTACATGGAACACCCCGTCACAATGACCGCTATTTCAAAAAAATACGAGTTTCATTCATTTTTTGAGGG
>NW_012091909.1:0-596 GCF_000956235.1 Wasmannia auropunctata | reverse complement strand
CTACGACTAACATCGGCAAGATTTTCGTCCTGTAGCTCGCGTGCAATTTCGGTAGCAGTTTTCCTTGCAGTTTTACATCTGCAGTTGATTTGCGTTTAATTACACGTGGTCTTCCAATACGCGGGCGATCTTCCAAACCATATCCAGCACTTAGCAATAATATCATTCACGGTTGATTTTCCTATCGATAATAATAAAGCAATCTCACGAGAAGACTTTCCATTTTCAGAAAATTGAATTACTCTCTCTCGAATTTGTACTTGCGTATGCCGAGCCATGTTTATGCTTCCACGACTTCCTACGAACTAAGTGTATTCATTGAACGGGATATTATGTGTACCTAAACAAACCACTCGAGTCCTACTATGGGTCAAATATATTAAGTGGCCGGAAACTTTTACACATGTAAATATGACAATTACAATATTTTCATGATAAATATTTTCATAAACATAAACAATATTCTTCCACTTTATTATTTTGTTACCTATATCTTATACTCGCACTTGGTAATAATTAAAATTTTATTAGGGTTTTTTAAAATAAATTAGAGTACAAAATGTCACTGGCCGGAAACTTTTAGATCGGAAGAGCAC
>NW_012091908.1:0-345 GCF_000956235.1 Wasmannia auropunctata | reverse complement strand
GCAACCTCTCTTTCATATTTTCCCAGCTCTTCTTCTCCACCCATGTCTCACTTAAACTAACAAAGTCAAATTCTCCTACATACTTCCAGAAATCCACCCCTTTTTTATAAACTCCTGCCACATTCCAAAAATTCACCTTCTTTGTACCTTTACCTTTTTTCTTTTCCTTAACCTTACTTTTCCTTTTCTCTATTTCCTCCCCTTTTTCCTCTTACCTCCCACACCCCCGTCATCTCCCGCATATCCTCTTTCCTTTCCTCCTACTGTCTCCCTCTTTGTTTCTTGTTCCTTTTCTTCTTCTTGGCTTCTTTTCATAAATTTTCTTTGTCTATAATCTTTTCTTCT
>NW_012091907.1:0-575 GCF_000956235.1 Wasmannia auropunctata | reverse complement strand
CGTGTGCTCTTCCGATCTTGGATCTCTAATAGACGTCTATCTAACTTCTATCGTAAATATAAAATTTCGTGGAACTATGGATGTTTAATGGATCTCCAATGGATGTCTATCTCACTTCCACCATGGAAATAAAATTCATGGAGCTATGGAGGTAGGATGGATCTCTAATAGACGTCTATCTAACTTCTGTCGTAAATATAAAATCTCATGGAGCTATGGATGTTTAATGGATCTCCAATGGATGTCTATCTCACTTCCATCATGGAGTGGATATCCCATGGATCTATGGAGTGTTGATGGACATCCACTGGATGTCAATTTCTATGTGGGTGGTTATTCGTGTACGCTGGTCGGTTCTGACTGGCTTTGTTCTCCGATGCCAGGTACTGCTTGCTCCGCTACTGCTGCGGTGGGGGTGCACTCCTGGTGGGGGCGCCTGTAGGCCAACTTTAATTTGTCCGCGTGAACTACCCGCGTCTGGGTACGACTTATCTCTAATCTTACATTATTATTATCTAGAAGTTCTATAATACGATATGGACCGACATACTGATCCGCTAACTTATTCTTCCTAG
>NW_012091906.1:0-385 GCF_000956235.1 Wasmannia auropunctata | reverse complement strand
TTGATATGTGCCATCAAAGCCTCAATTGAGTTGAGTTGCATTTTACACTCGAAACATATTATTTCCATTATGAAAATTAAACACACAAGTTAGAGCTTGTACAAGTCACGTAATCTATACAAAACTGAAATAAACTTTAAATCGCAAGCTGATTTTTCTTAATATTATATATGCATACATACATATATATATAATATTATATATGTATAAACATATAAACTTATATATTAAACTTATAACTACTTTAAATATTAGACTTATAAGCTTATGTATTAGACTTAAATATATGTACTTATAAATATAATATATACATATACATATATCAATGGATTTTAATCGGATATTTGCTGATTTTCATTTAAAACTCTCGTTCGAAGAGTTTCAA
>NW_012091905.1:0-502 GCF_000956235.1 Wasmannia auropunctata | reverse complement strand
TGATTTATTCGACAGCCATTTATAATACCGATAAATCAATCTTATGATTGGCCATTTGCAAGTCCAATCAGGACTCGTAACACCGGTCGCGCTTCTCTGATAATCTAGGACTCTAGGTTACTCAAACATTCTAGAGATAAAATAATCTTTTTTTTGTATGAAATCCAGGATCACGCGGCAAATTACGCAATAAAAAGGGATGTTTTGATTGGTCAATTTGGATAACGCAACGCATGACGCGCTCAGTGGAAACGCACCCTTAGAGACATTGAGTACAGCCGGTATCAGACTACGCATTGGCCTAGTTTACACTGTTAAATTAATTGATAGGGTATCAGGTTGGCGCGAACTAAGTACTTGATACGTCACTGTTTACACCGATTTATTTCGAAATAAGTTAAGATAGGTTTTCAGATTTTTCATTTCACAAAACTTCTAATTCTAATTTTAATCTTAAAGCAACTTTAACCTAATAGATCGGAAGAGCACACGTCTGAACTCC
>NW_012091904.1:0-498 GCF_000956235.1 Wasmannia auropunctata | reverse complement strand
GATGGACACGGAACGGATCGGCTCCGGAACAAGTGACGCCACAATTCACTTAATTGGTAAGTATAATATTTATTAGTAATCTCGCATTTAATTCATGTAATTCGACTCTGCAGGCTGATGAATCGATCGAACGCGTATTTTTCAATACTCATTCGGTCGAAAATCAAGACATGTAGCGTCGCTGCGTCGCCGCCGCCGCCGCGTCCCGCGGTGCCGTTGGCGCGCGAAGTTGTCCTCGACGAAGCTGCTTCGCCTTTATAGCGTTAATAGATTTTTTTGTATTTTCAGAATACAACGAACATAAGATAGATCGTCTCCGTAACAAGGAGTGTCGCGGTTGATATATTTGGTAAGTGACATTTGTATTTGCAATTGTCTAACACGCAGTATAATAAAATCTGAATATCTTACAATATCTGAGGTGAGAGTCAAATAATCGTGGTTTTGCGATTCGATTCGTAATTTACACTAATTGATTTTAAAATAGATCGGAAGAGC
>NW_012091903.1:0-398 GCF_000956235.1 Wasmannia auropunctata | reverse complement strand
TCTCCAATAATCATGACTTTGACACATGTTGTCAAGCTCATGATCCTGAACAATATTCAAAAGATTTCAGCCATTGTTCGGATACTTTAGATAATGCTAATGCCGGTGGTACTGTAACTTTCAAGTTTTATAACTCGAGATTTACTTAACCAAAAAACATTTAATCTATATGTTTTGGAAAGCTCTTGAAATAAGCTACAAGAATATGTAATGAAAAATGAGGGGTTCCATTAAAAAAAATCAAAGTGATTTTATCCTGACCTTGACGACGCCACTTAGGGTTAAACCAATGTTATCATCTTATGTCCCCCTCAAAACCCTACAACTTTTGTCTGAAACATTTTTCTCTCAAACCTCGCGATTTCCAAATATTTGACTGTCAAATATAAAATGGGACA
>NW_012091901.1:0-442 GCF_000956235.1 Wasmannia auropunctata | reverse complement strand
TGTTGGAGAAGAAGAAATGCAGCTGAAAGATGAAATCTTAATTGATACGATCAAGAAGCAGAATACAATCGATGGCAGAGATGAAGAATTTTGCATAAAAATTGTGAAAAGGATGGTTAAAGACAAGGGCGGTTCATTAATACTAGATGTGGATGAAATGACCCATGAACTAATGTTGAGAAAAGAGAAAATAAATATTGGATGGAGAAAGTGTCTTGTGTTCGATCATTACAGTGTCAAGAGATGTTTCAAATGCTGGGGTTATTACCATATTGCCAAAGATTGTAAGCGGCAGGAAACATGTAATAAATGTGCTGGAAATCACAAAGCAAGCGAGTGTAGGGCAAAAAAGATGAGATGTGTAAACTGTATGCACAAAATTAAAACGTACAACTTTAAAGATAAATGACGAACACGATGCTCTAAGTAGAAAATGTCCGAC
>NW_012091900.1:0-464 GCF_000956235.1 Wasmannia auropunctata | reverse complement strand
GGGTGATACGTCGGTTGTTTGTATTTTTTCTACTTTTAACAATTTACAGACGTTTTTAAATAGTTCGCTTGTGAAATTGGTGCCTTGATCTGTTAGCACCTTTTCGGGTACTCCGTGCTCTGTTATTATTTTCGTGACGAATGCTTTCGCGACCGAAGCCGCCTCCTGATTAGGCAATGGAATAGCTTTGCTGAATTTTGTTAAGCTATCCTGAAATGTGAGCACGTACTTATTCTCTGTATTCGTTACTGTAAGCGGTCCCACTATATCCAGAGCGCATTTTTGGAATGGTTTGTCGGGCGTATCCGTTATTACTAATGGCATTTTCGTTTTACGGCTAAGTTTATTTTTCTGGCAATATTCACATTTATTAATGTAATCCTCGATATCTCTAGTTATTCCTCGCCAGTTATGTAGTAATCGAATTCGATTTAGTGTTCTCGCTACTCCTTGATGTCCTCCTA
>NW_012091899.1:0-327 GCF_000956235.1 Wasmannia auropunctata | reverse complement strand
GAAAATTAACTCATGACATACGGACTGAATATACAAATGAAGTCTTTACGCTATCTGGGATTTAAATTAATGATTTATTATTTCGCCCAACTTAAAATAGTATGCAATGTTTCTTTGGATTCATTTTAAAATTAATATTAATTGTAACAAATTGTTATCTTATAAGCGAATTTTATAATATAATTTTAATATTCGTCACTTCTGTTATCGCTCATTTTTAAACCATAATATATTCCTAACAGTTTTTTTGAATGATCACCAGACAGTTTATTTCTAATTGGATTATGGATATAACTCCAATTTGAAAAGATTCTTTCCAATTACGCA
>NW_012091898.1:7877-8843 GCF_000956235.1 Wasmannia auropunctata | reverse complement strand
TTTTTACACGGATATAGATTTAAAAACATTTGTGATTTCTTTACATTTCCTATCGATTCCACAGATATGGGAGTAGCTATTATAGGCGGGTTCTGCCCCGGGAGTTCCGAGGGGGGGTGAGAGGCAGGGGGGTCCGCGGGGGGTCCGCGGGGAGGGGGGTCCGCGGGGAAGCCGCGGGGAGGGGGAAGCCGCGGGGAGGGGGAAACCGCTCAGAACGTTCACGGTCTGATGCGGGGTCCGCGGGGAGGGGAAGCCGCGGAAAGCCGCTCGATCAGCTGGCCTGACTGCGGGGACGTGGGTGCGGGATGCGCGGGGAGAGGGGAACCACGTTGTGGGTGCGGGATGCGCGGGGACGGGGGAACCGCATTGTGGGTCCGGGATGCGCGGGGAGAGGGGAACCGCGTTGTGGGTGCGGGATGCGCGAGGACGAGGGATACCGCGTTGAGTATGCGGGTATCGCGGGGAAAGGGGAACCGCGCTCGCGTTCGCCACCGCGTTCGCGCTCGCCGCGTTCGCCACCGCCGCCGTTGCGCACGGGCCCCACTCCACCCGTTATCGCTCGCGAAGAGGAATAAGGAAGAGTAAAGGGAAAATAATTTTAGGATTAAAAATATGAAAAAAATATTTATTTTAAAATTAATGTTATATAAAAAATATTCATGAAAGAAATCCGCCTGTCCGTCGCCATCTGCAACAGACAAAGAAGACGTATATTTAAAAAAATTGCTAAGAAGAAAGACTGAAGAAAGGATAGCTAGCAAAATAAAACTTACCCTAGTTGTAAAAGGCAACCTGCCTTCTACCGGTTGCTACGTCGAGGATGACGCGCAGCGGCGCCTCCTCCCGCGGGCTTTGTAGCACCTCGCGCGGGCTCCGCGGCGCCTCCACCTGCGAGCTCGCATTCTTGCGCGGACCCTCCACATGTGGGCTCCGCGACGCCTCCTCGCGCTGCGGGCCCTCCTCCTC
>NW_012091898.1:0-505 GCF_000956235.1 Wasmannia auropunctata | reverse complement strand
ATTCGCCACTGTATTTTGAATAACTCAAGTTTCGGTTCCGTTGCCGGATCTCCCTTAAGACAATTATTGTCGTTGCGCGCTCGTATCAAAATCAATTCGTGACGAGCATTAACAACCACACGTGTGTAATCCTCACAAAAACCAAACAGGATCCAGAGTGGTACGCAAAAACTAAAGTAACCATCTTTTGTGATGAGAGTGGCATTAACTAAGTTAAGTCCAGCATTACCCATCATATATACATTGTCTGATGATAGCGATACATAGTTTTTTAGAGTGGTAGTTAGTCCAACGTTTCTACTGCGATCAATCTCCACGCCGTTGAGTTCATATCGCATTTCGTCAAACATGAATGCCACGCAATTATTTCCAATTGTTGGTGTATTATCATTCTTTGTCTTTACTGTCAATCTTCCTTCGACGTAAAGTGAACTTTTGCACGGCAATGTGTATAAATCCTGCTGCTGTATTGGTATCCTTATCTCGTCGTAATGTTGAAATAATG
>NW_012091897.1:0-406 GCF_000956235.1 Wasmannia auropunctata | reverse complement strand
TTTCGAATTATAGAGGCAGCGACAATAGAAGTTCGATTTATAGAGGTGAACTTCGATTTGTAAAGGTCTGGCTATTTTAAATTCGAATTGCAGAAATGAAATAATAAGGGAAGGGGGGGGGGGCGAAATAGTGACGGATTTCTTCCTCTCTCTCCCCTACAAGCTAATTTCAAGTTTATAAGATATGATTTTTCACTAAAAGAATACTTTCCACTTTCAAATATACTAAAAACTTAATTAGAGTTTCCATAAGTTATGTATACGGGCTAGATTTTCATAAAAACTGAAACCTACATTTGTCACTATTTGCCCAACCCTATGGGTAAATAGTGACACCCTATGGGACAATTACAAAATACATAATTCTTAGCTCCTAATCTATCTTTCTTTTGACGTTTTAATTAGA
>NW_012091896.1:0-402 GCF_000956235.1 Wasmannia auropunctata | reverse complement strand
TACGCAGGAGCGTAGTGTGCCGTACGTGCGGCTCTTCGCGCTCACTTCACAGGAGAATGTATGTGAAGTGAGCGCGAAGAGTCGCACATACGTCACGCTACGCTCCTGCGTACTCCGGCTAAGCACGATCTGATTGATTAACTTTATTCGTTAATAAATCTGTAAATAATAATCTGAGCCAAAATTGAAACAGGAACTTTTAGTTCAAAATTTCATTCTCTTTCACGCCTTGAAATATTAATTAAGCGTTACGGGACACCCTGTATAGACATGGAGGGGGAATGTTGGCTCGAAAACTGTGTCCAAGATGTGTGCGAGAGAGAAAGGTAGACTAGTAATAATCGTCCTCTCTGCGCATGTGTCGACATTCGACAGATAGAGAGGACGAAGTATCACGGGTAT
>NW_012091895.1:0-358 GCF_000956235.1 Wasmannia auropunctata | reverse complement strand
TTACCATACATTTGCACAGATATATTTTAAAATAACCTGAAAATTAAAATAACATTAATAACAGTAATAACACAACGGATACACATTTAAGAGAAACAAATCTAATCTGGATTCAAGACAAAAAAAAATTTTCATGAATTTAAGTGAAAAGAAATATAAATTAAGTATCAGATGTTGCATACAAATTTTGCGGATTATGTAACTCTAAATGTCGCGAATCTGGTTCAAAATTCATACATTGTATATTATGCGCTTGAAAGCTGGATCGAGCAATACAAATGGCGGAAATTGTTTCGGTGGACAATCTATTCTTTTTTAGTTTTCACGTCACTAACAATAGAAAAAATTCGTTCCGCTT
>NW_012091894.1:0-391 GCF_000956235.1 Wasmannia auropunctata | reverse complement strand
CGCCAACCCCACCAACCACGAAAGTGGCGGGTTGGATCATCGGCTCGGACGCCATGATCCAGGTCTTTGCTTCGCATCGCCCGACCAGTGCGGATATGTGTTAACGGTCAAAAAACAAGAGTCCCTTCGTTGCGCTCTTGCCGGCTTAGTCCCGCGCTACGACGAATAATTCCGGGCGCGTTATAAATTTATATTGCGAACACAGCCAAGTATTACGAATTCTACCCGCGAGTACGCGTAGTTGGCGAGTGTGGATTCCGATACGATTTAATAAGTCCATAGTACGTCGGTTCGATTAGTACGGATCTTTTGTCGGCCCGCGAAACGATAAGGATCTTGGAAGACGAGCTGTTCGGAACGACATACAGCGTTGTCGACGCGTTGCGAGTCT
>NW_012091893.1:0-386 GCF_000956235.1 Wasmannia auropunctata | reverse complement strand
TTGGTTAGATGCGATAGTGAAAATAGAAGCACAGGAGGTGTTGTGATTATATAAGAAACAATATCAAATACGAGGTAATAGTAAGGGAAAAGATAGCATCAAACTGCTGGTGTGTGGCGATTGAAATGAGAGACAGTATGTATAAAGGTGTGATTGTGTGTGTGTATCATTCACCGAGTGCATCAGATGGTGATTTCATAAGATTTATCGAGGACATAGTGGATCTCCTAGTAACGAAAGGTCAATGTATTATGTTAGGCGACTTTAATATAGATTTAATGGCGGATACGTTTTATGCGAAGAAACTAATAAAGAAAATGTTATGTTTAGGTATGAAACAATACGTAGACAAACCGACTAGAATCACTAAAAATAGTCAAACTTTA
>NW_012091892.1:0-411 GCF_000956235.1 Wasmannia auropunctata | reverse complement strand
TGGGAAATGCAGACGACAGAAGCTGCTTCGTCTAAATGAGGAGTTGCCTTGGAATAGGTTAAGTATTTAACAAAGTCTTCGCGGAAAAGTTTGCAAATAGAGCAGTGGCGCACCGTGCGCAGTTTCGTAATCATTTGTCGGCAAGAGCAACAATGTTCAAATCCTTCAGCTTCTAAATAACCGAATCGTAAATAATGTCGAGTTACTAATTCGAATGTCTCTTCTAGTTGATCCTGTCTAGAAACACAACCCGTACAGAAAAGTTCGCCAGTGGCCTAGTTTACACCGAGCACTTGATACGCGTACTAAGTACCAAATCCGTATCAAATCGCTTGATACGGTCGGTATAAACGTTCGCGGATTATCTTAGTACGGTCTGGTCTGATACTCCTGGACTGCTAGAATCAGACC
>NW_012091891.1:0-412 GCF_000956235.1 Wasmannia auropunctata | reverse complement strand
CCCGGATATGGGGCGACCTCGCGCGGGCGCGAGGCGCCCGCTGATGCATCACCTGATCGCGCCCGTGCCACGGCAAGACCCCACACGGCGCCGCGATTGGTCGCGGCCGACTGCGCCGCTGTATTGCGNACCCCCGGGCTGGGGGTGCAGGCATCGATCCGCGATCGAGCGCGATCGACGCCGCTTTCGCGTGCGAGCGGACTTAGCGTGCGATCGATGAGAGCGGTCGACACCGAGAGAGCGAAAGAGCGAGAGAGTGTGTTGGCGAGAGCGAGAAGGGACGAGCGAGCTGTCGGACCCGCTGCAGAAGAAGCCGAGTTGAAGATCGTGCCGGTGAGGTGACCCTCTTTAGCGTATGTAAAGCCACGGGCTGAGTGAGAATCTCGCTCGCACTCTGCGGACGGGAACGCCA
>NW_012091890.1:0-438 GCF_000956235.1 Wasmannia auropunctata | reverse complement strand
TTTTCGGTATTCTCGCGTACGTCTGACAGAGATAGAAGCAATCGACGCTCGAGTGGCGGCCCATCAAGAAGTATTCTCTCACCGTGTCCTGCTTGTCGCACGCAACGTCGTCGAAGACGAAGATCGAGTTGGGGAGCGCCTCGTTCGGCAGAACGACGTCGCTGCAGTTGGAGAACGTGAAATAGCCAATCTCGTCGATCGATGTCAACAATCGCTCGAGATACCGATACTTTGGCTGTTGCAGCGATTTCGAGTAAACATACACGTTCTCAAAACGCACACCGTGCGGGCTCTCGAGCAGGCTCACGAGCACGTTCGTTTTGCCGCAATTCGATGGACCGCACACGATCGCGCGTATGGTGTTCGGCAGCAATTCGCCGTGTCGGCGCTCCGCCACGCCACCCCCCGTCGCTCGCGATCTCTCGTCGCAGTTCGTGA
>NW_012091889.1:0-343 GCF_000956235.1 Wasmannia auropunctata | reverse complement strand
CACACACACACACACACACACCCTCACGCACATGCACACGCACACACAAAATACAATTTTCTAATTATTCTAATTTTCAATAACTCGCATCCAAACAAATAACGTCAAATTTTGTTGTCCAGCGTAATTTTCTTTCCTTTTGTGAAAGAAAATGCAGGCAGACAGCTATCGTTTCCACACCACCTTGCGGTAGACAGCACGGCGCGTTTTTTTAGTGATATTCCCAGTAGGCCTAATCCACCTCATAATTTAATCTTTAAATTATACATTTCTTTCGAGCACACAATAATGGAACAATGGTGCGAATTTGGATTTGACATCTTAAATTGTACATCTTTCCTGA
>NW_012091888.1:0-325 GCF_000956235.1 Wasmannia auropunctata | reverse complement strand
TGTGTGCCTTGTCGACTCAGTTGTATGCTATACGAAGTTATTACGTGTTTATTGTGTATGGTATTTTTTTTCACACCACTTTATTATTAGAGGTTATTTGGAAAATATACTTATGAGATTATTCTTTCCTGTAAATATAATTATGGACGTTCAGTACGACTCTAGCATCGTGGTAGTGTTGTTACTGTTCGTTTCTATGAGCTTATCATGGCATCCCGTGTGATTTGTTTTATCTGCGAAGAAACTGTGAACGATGAGGAAAACGTTGTAGTAAAGGAAAAAGGTTTGGAGACTTTCAGAGCATCAAGTGTGAAGAGAAATGACG
>NW_012091887.1:0-505 GCF_000956235.1 Wasmannia auropunctata | reverse complement strand
AAACCTCCCTTTGCTCTTCCTCTGTCCTTAACCCTTTCGGTATAACTACATATCCACTCGTGTGACTCTGGCAACCTCTCTTTCATATTTTCCCAGCTCTTCTCCTCCACCCATGTCTCACTTAAACTAACAAAGTCAAATTTCCCTACATACTTCCAAAAATCCATCCCTTTTTTATAAACTCCTGCCACATTCCAAAAAATCACCTTCTTTGTACCTTTACCTTTTTTCTTTTCCTTAACCTTGCTTTTCCTTTTCCCTACTGTCTCCCTCTTTGCTTCCTGTTCCTTTCCTTCTTCTTGGCTTCTTTTCAAAAATTTTCTTTGTCTATAATCTTTTCTTCTTCTTCGCACCACCTGAAAACCTTTCCTTGTATAATTATCTTTCTATATCCTATTTTGACTTGTTTTCCCTCCAGCTTCTCCTTCTTTGCTCTCTCTCTTATCTTCCACTGCACCTGCCTTTCTTCCGGTGTTAAATCATGGTCGATGTAAATCCTTCTATT
>NW_012091886.1:0-348 GCF_000956235.1 Wasmannia auropunctata | reverse complement strand
TGAAGAGAAACGATCACGTCGCGTATTTCGACAGTTTCGGCAATCTTCGACCTCCCAGGGAACTGGTGCGATATTTCGGGGACGATGCTGCCACGATCGAGTACAATCGAACGTCCTATCAAACGTACGTACGATCAGAACGTCTGCGGACAGCTGTGTCTGCAGTTTCTCCTAACGACGCGCTTTTGAAAAAAATAAAACCCTTAAAAAGTCCGATGAGGTGTCACCAGGTTTCAGTCGAACGCTGTTTTCCATCATGTCGATGACATTTACGCTGAGCGGGAGGAGCAGCGTCCTCGCGGCGTACCACTCTCCGTCCATAGATCTGAGCGACGGTGACTACGAGCT
>NW_012091885.1:0-317 GCF_000956235.1 Wasmannia auropunctata | reverse complement strand
CAGTAACGCTAAAGTAGACTCAACAACGCGTGAATCGTACCACTCGCGTAAATCTGTGCAACGAAAGAGTTCACTGTTTTTCGTAGCAACACTTTTATTTGCGCGTTTGTCACCCGATTCAAATTCGCCGTTAAAAATTGTGTTTATTTTAATGCTGTTATGCGTTTTCATAAAATTCTGCACATGTTCAAACACAATTTCTCGTGCATCCTCGAGAAATTGTCTCGGATCAATGTGCTTGGAATTTATAACGGCGCCGGTCAGTATACGGCGTTTGAAAGCTGTATCTATCTCGCGCCATCTGAGCCTCGCGTCGA
>NW_012091884.1:0-323 GCF_000956235.1 Wasmannia auropunctata | reverse complement strand
TGAAATGTTACGATTCGAAATATAAAGTGGAAAAATAATTATTTCTCGTCGCAACTAAGCGCCGCCACGCTCAGTAATTGCTCGTACAAACGTTTCGCGTCGTTCTCAATAATATTTGGCACCAAAATTTTATTCATCTCGAAACCTCAAATTTAAGACACTTCTTATTTCGACCAAATCTTCGCTGTTATCGGTCCTATATGCGCGAAACTTACACAATAAGTGTATTTCGATGAGACAGCGAGTAGTGATGCATGATATATTGATTGCAATTAATATTTCGATGAGTCAAATTTCTAGGTGTATACCTGGAAACATGACTT
>NW_012091883.1:0-402 GCF_000956235.1 Wasmannia auropunctata | reverse complement strand
GTTGTTCAATTTAAAGTACTTTAGAGGAATTTACTAATTGTAAGCACAATGATATTTATATTTATATGTGAAATAGTATTTACTTTTTAACAATATTGGATTAATGACAAAATGCAGTCAGTACTCTAAGAATATACTTCTTATTATAAAAAGATTAACAAGGAATAGAAACAAATTTATTTATTTTGTATCAAGTTAGTTGCATAAAGTTAGTCGTAAAATAAAGAAAATGAAAATCCGAAACATCAAAATGAAACTCTATAACTCTATAATATCTAGCCACTTAATTGCAAAATCTTTAGAGAATGTGCTCATAATTGAATAAAGGTATTATATATGTTCAATTATACATTTCTTAAATTATGCGTTAAAAATTGAGTTAGCTCTTCGTTAGTGGACCGA
>NW_012091882.1:0-580 GCF_000956235.1 Wasmannia auropunctata | reverse complement strand
TGGTCCGCGCGTGCGTACATGCGGAACATCAGGAAGACTTTGTCAATTATTTGCACCAATTTATTAACGAACACGTCGACGTATTTCCTGCTAAACTGGTGGATCCCAATGCGAATTATTATACGTGGTTTGTGGCGCAGCAAGACGAGACAGACGAGGTTGCTTGCGCTAGAGCGCAAACGATTCGACGCGACGTTAAAAGGGCTAGGAGAGCCTCGTCTTCTGCCTCGTCGCGTGCCTCGTCCTCGTCTCGTGCCTCGTCTCCTGCACCACCATCGTCACCTGCAGCACCACCGTCCGCAGCCGACGCACCTATGCGTGGTGCGAACGCCGCGCTTGCGCCCCTCTTGCAAGCGCAGCAATCTATTTCGCCAGCGCCGCCGACACCGCCGAGTACTCGCGTGCCGAGGAGGCCTAGAGGGAGGCCGCTAAGGGTCAAGCACACGGGTGGACGGCCAGCCCAACAACGGAGACTACCAAGCCCCGTTGCAACAATGCCGCCGCCGCCGCCGCCGCAAATGAGGCAGGAACGCGTCGTCGTTTTGTCATCTGACGACTTGACGACGCCCTCGCCAATTCG
>NW_012091881.1:0-628 GCF_000956235.1 Wasmannia auropunctata | reverse complement strand
TGTCGTACTTGTTGGCAACAAAAGTATGGATTCCTAGTGATAGACAAGGACTGTGCTCTTACAGATGGACAGAAAAGGATTTAACGACTTTGCGGTACCGTAACGTGGTTAGTTGCAGTCGATACGTCAACTATGCAACGTTTCCTCAACATGAATAGCCACAAGAATCGTGAAAGGATCGCGAAGGAGATCGCAAGAACAAGCGATTCAATTCGGAAAAAATATTTTGCTTTGAAAACCGGTAAAATGGAGGAAAATATAGCGTTGGAGAGACATTTTAAGCCCGTCATCGAACCTCTAAAAAAAATTGCTAAAAGAACCGTTGGTGAAGAATCAATCAAGAGAGAGGCTGACGTTGCAACAAGTATCAGCATCAAGAAGAAACGTGAAGATAGCGATGATGATGGTGATCGTGATGGTGATGGTGATGATGGTGATAGTGATGATGGTGATAATGGTGATGATGGTGATGATACATTGACCCCATTGGATGATACGATGATCAGAGTCACATCAACACCTAAACAACTGAGAAATGAACGGAAAGTCGCGTTACCTACGCGTAATTCTGTATCAGTGATAGAACCATCGGCGGATTCACCCGTGCTTTCATCGATAGAAGCGTCGA
>NW_012091880.1:0-725 GCF_000956235.1 Wasmannia auropunctata | reverse complement strand
TAGGGTAAGTTTTTTTACATAGCTATCTCCTTTTTTTCATTCTATCTCTTTTTTTACACAATTTTTTTAAATATACGCCTCCTTTGTCTGTTGCAGATGGCAACGGATATGCAGATTACTTATATACCTTAACTTTTTTAATCATATAATATAACTATAATTTTTAAATAAAAACATTTTTTAATTTTAATTATCTATTTTCTTCTCCACCTCTTCCTCTTCGTGAGCGATAACGGGTGGGACTGCGAGCGATAACGGGTGGAGCCCGTGCGCAACGGCGGCGAACGCGACGAGCGCGAACGCGGCGGCGGCGGCGGCGAACGCGAGCAGCGGCGGCGGCGGCAGCGGCGGCAAGCGCGAGCGCGAACGCGAGCGCGGTTCCCCTTTCCCCGCGGATCCCGCATCTACGACGCGGTTCCCTCTTCCCCGCGGACCCACAACGCGGTTCCCCCGTCCCCGCGCATCCCGCACACACAACGCGGTTCCCCCGCCCCCGCGCATCCCACACCCACGACGCGGTTCCCCTCTCCCCGCGCATCCCGCACCCACGTCCCCGCGGTCAGGCCTGCTGATCGAGCGGCTTTCCGCGGCTTCCCCCTCCCCGCGGACCGCGCATCAGACCGTGAACGTTCTGAGCGGTTTCCCCCACCCCGCGGCTTCCCCCGCGGACCCCTCTCCCCGCGGACCCCCCTGCCCCGTCACCCCCCCTCGGAGCTCCCTAGTTA
>NW_012091879.1:0-428 GCF_000956235.1 Wasmannia auropunctata | reverse complement strand
TACCGATTCCGGGCGCGCTGGGCGCGATCGACTCCTTGATCGGCGGAGCGGCCAGCGTGGCGAAAACGGTAAACGCCAACAAAGCCGCGCGACGTCAGCTCGAGGAGCTGCAGCGTCACAATCGCGCGATGGAAGGACAGGGGCTGCACCTCGCTCCGTACAGACACGGATGGGGACTGCATCTCGCCCCGTACAAATATGGTCGGGGACTGCATCTCGCCCCGTACAAATATGGTCGGGGCACAGCAGCAGCGGCGAAAAAAGGAGAAAAAAAACGTCAAAGAGACGCTAACGATGACCAAGGGTACGACGTGCAATTGGACCGGCTGGCGCGGATCGCGCGCGTAACGTACTTCAGAGGCGTTTTCATGCGTAACGCGTTACCGAGTGGCGGCGCGCGTCGATGCGAGAGCGGTATCGTGAATCTG
>NW_012091878.1:0-4285 GCF_000956235.1 Wasmannia auropunctata | reverse complement strand
GAGTCTTTCTATTTTCTAAGCGTAAATACTATCATTTTATCATTAATTACATTTGCACAATATGTTACTAAATTTATATTTGTTTTATTGCTGTGTAGAATATATAACAGTGAAGTAAGATACTGAGGCCTTCACTAGCTGCAATTAAAGACGTTTCTTTTTATAATATTCATTTGTAATATGGTATTCTGCTGGTATTATCTCACCGTGGCAAAACATTCCATAGATACATCAAATATTCCGACATTTAAAATTAATTCTTTCGTTCCTATTTGCAATATGAATAGTATCATTCTTTGAATATGTAAAGGGACTCTATACCACTGAACGTTGCACCTACGGATTTAGACATGAATTATTACTACATTAGCATGAAGTAAACATTTTTTTATTAGTTTACTTGAAGCAGATTTCCTTTTGCAACAAATCAACTTCTATGCATTTATTATCAAGAAAAGATCCTCTATACATTCCCTATTATATATAGGAATATTTCTTACGCAGTATTGAATATGTGATTATTGTGGTCCGTGAAAATCTGTCCCTGAAGATTGGATATATACATATACATGATACATAATAACACACATATAAGTGGCAGGAAAAATGTCATATCCTTTTTAATTAATGTTATCTAAAACAGTAAGAAATGAATTTCTGAATGGAAATCATTAAGTAATTTCCAGAATATATATAGTCTATCTGCATCGCGACTACAACATAATAAGTTTTTTTCATTTTTAGAGCTATTATATATTACATGTGATTTCTACAAAAACATGGTATTGCTGTGAAATACTAATTAAATACCAGTACTAATGTGAATTCATTTTTTTTAAGTATAAAAATATGAGGATTGTTCCAAAATTACATCTATTCGCAATAACTACTCATTAAGTCATCAATAAAAATTTGCATAAATGTTATGTACCTGCAATATTTCTTCGTTTCACGAGAGTACACGCTCAATATTTTTCTTTTAATGCCGTTTAGAAGTGTCTAAATTATGCATTCGTTTCTTATATGTTACAATAACTTTTATTGGAAATTCTTAATTTGGGCATATCTCTTATATTGATTTGTACTGAGTAATATTTCTAATAATTTTGGAACAGTTTTTATATACATAATGTACGATATAACTTACTTGAAACAAATTAAAGCTCAAGCAAAATACACCACAGGCTACTAAAATAAAAAACATTTTCTCGAATGTGGACACAAAGTGTTTCATCAATCTTTAAAAACAAAATAATATCTTATATTTATATATATGTATGTGTAGTGAAAATACTACGTACGAGTATTGTGATCATAAATACAACATACCTTATAGCTTGCCGGTGGATATCTACGGCATAAATTATACCCTTCGTCATCCAGATTTCATTTTTTATTTTAATATTTTGTTGAATGTTGATATTTATTGCAGACTCAATACGATAGCTATATATATTTATGTTGTAATTATACAACTTATTGAGTAACACAACTTTTTAGTTGATAGTATTATTATATTAATACTTGTACACGAACTTTTTTAGTATATTGTTAAAAAGTATGATCATCAAATATCTATATTTTATATTATTATAGAAATTCCTACATTTAGTCCATACCTAGCAATGCTTAACATTCCACACGTATGCTGAGCAAACGTAATGAATATTGTACCAATTGCTACCACTACAACCGATGCAAAACAAAAAGCTACATTGATATGCAATAGAATGAAATGAAAATATTTTTCTTGATTTACGAAATACTCCGTTTCAAGGAGAAAATGAAATGATCGAGATACGTTCGTCGGCAAATTAACATCAGCCATATTTATCCACAATTGAGCTATAATGAAAGCAAATACAAAGCAAACTCCAGATGCTAGAAAAATTGTTCAAAAAATTATTATTTAAATTAATATCATATTATGAAATTGTTTTATGTATACTGTACATATATTATAAAATATTTTTTTAATTTAGTTAAAATCGATTTTTTTTCCGCGATATTTATATTTATAATTGTCTTTTTAATTTTAATTAGAAACATTATTACAAAATTATATTGGCAATATGCAAAATTGATAAAAGTTGCCTTACTTGCAATTACAATCGTGTAACGTTTCGCAATGCAGTCATATTTTTTTACGATAGCAATTTCATTTTTATCTTTTAATTTATTGTATATTAGTTGAGTCTGCATCAGTAAATACTTCACCTGTTATTCCAGCAACTTTTGTATACATCAAAGGATATATTAAATATTTTTTTTACTTAAAAATTCTTTAGAAAGTTATCACGTTTAATACTTCGTAAACGATTGACTTACATCTTCGATGTTAAAACGGAACGAGTTATATTTTATTATGGCTGCAGTAAACAGAGATGCGGAAGACAAAACCTTCACAAGATGTTCCGAAGTACAACTTAACGTTAAAAATGTTGCCAGCTGTTAGTGGACAATTTTATTTATTCTTATTCTCCAAATTTGATTATAATAGTTGCAATATGTTTAATACAAATATTATTGCTTATAATGCAGAGATAAATAAAAATATGTAATATAGTCAAAACTTTCTGTTTTATATCATGTAGTTATATATATTATTATTTACTTTATTATATTATATTTCTTACCTGAAATATAATAATCGTTGTCAATATAGTAGAAATGAAAATAAATTGAAATCTAGTGAAGTTGGATTGTTGATACGGCCATAAACCGATAACGAGCAGTAGAATTCTATTGATGTCTAAATATTGATATCCTTTTCGGATCATGTCTTTACAAGGATCGAGACGCGAGTGATTACAAAGAAGCCGATGAGAGTATGTGTATCCCCTCCTTTCTCTATCGATCGATTAGATATTCTCTCTTCTATAGTGTATATTTTAATACAAATACCATAATTTCCATAATAGACCATTATATCATTGTATGATATATACTTATAATTTAGAAACATCTCTTCAATGTATGTCTATAATAATGCCATCAATTTGATATTCAGGAAAATTCATTGTATGACTTTTCTTTTATTAAAAAGAAAAATAGGCTTTTTTAAGATATTGAAAGTCACGCAGGCGCATTCCCTCTTTTCCAGCATCACCGGTTCAATTTAACGCAGGTTTCACGCAGGCTATTATTCCGTTTTTTTTATCATATACTTTTATTAATTGTACAAAATAATAATTTTAATTATTTATATAAATGTTGGTATGAAATAAATTATACAAGTTTAATACGTTAGTTATGCATAATAAATTGCACGTAAAGAAATATTGCTCAAAGACAATGAAAAATAATTACGTATACACTGTTTGAATTACGGTACAATGACTGATTTCGAGAGATATATCACAGAAATTTGAAATACTAATATCTTGATTTGAATAATTTTAATTTCGTACAGCTTCTTTAGCAGTAAATTATCTAGATACATTACATGCACAAAAGTAAATAATCTTTTCTGTTTCTTAAACATTAATATACCACCGACTCTTCATTAACTATACCCTCACTATTGTGTTAATAAATTTGTTTCGTCATTGTATATAAGATATCAAAGTAAAGTAAGATACCGAGGCTTTCACTAGCTGCAATTATAAATATTTTTTAATATATCTGCATTATATATAGTATAATACTGTTGAAACAATTTGCATATTATCCTACCGTGGTGAAACAGTCTATGGATGCATTAAATAGTTTACCGATAATTATATTGAATTCTTGACTTCTTCTTTGCAACAGGAATAATATCATTCTCTGTACATGTAAAGGAGTTCTATACCATTGAACGTTGTACCTACAGAATTGAACAGGTCGCTAACAAGAGATAAGAATATTTTTATTATAATACTTCAATATGTATATATTAATTTTTTTACGTCTATATATTAATATCTAATAGTGTGATTTAAAGGAATTGCGTTTTTATTTCGTTTACGGTGTGTTCTTTTTTGACGCTTCTAATATGTGGCATCTATAAACCTTATAAGTATGGACTAGCAATAGAAGCAAAGTTGTGTCTTCTCTTTCGGACTTCTCTTTCTATAAGTGTTCGGAAATACGTTTTGCGCATGTTGACACATATTATACATTGGATATATGTATTCTGATTGGTGCAGCATACATTTTCATTATGGTCGCATAGGTTGTGTCATAGCACGTGCTCAAACGCGCCATATGTTTCACTGAAATGTGCAATGTATTTCCGGACACTTTTGCGGGGTCTACAATGCAGTTGTTACAACAGACTGTAGATAGACTCCCCCCCCCCCCC
>NW_012091877.1:0-1074 GCF_000956235.1 Wasmannia auropunctata | reverse complement strand
CCTGCCACGCGCTGTGTTGCGCAATCGCGACGTGCATGCTTCTATAATAATGTGTAATATGCCTTCGTAAACGCGCGCATATTCGCAGCGAGCGTTTCGGAAAAGCGAAATGTTCGGAAACTTTTCATTCACGCCGTTTCCCTATGCGGCGTTGCCGAAAAAAGCAACGCTCGTACCTTTTTCGGTTACGATGGTTGTTTCAAAAGAAATATAATAGCACGGATTCGCAGCAGGGGAAAGGAACTGACACAGATTAATCGATCCACTGAACGGTTTTCCAAGCCAGAAACTTTAATGACAGTGCGATAATAATTTACACCTCGAAAATAAAAAAAAAACCTACGATTCTAAATTTTCTTCGAGTCTCGCAACAACGCACGTGCCGTTCTGCGCTGCAATCAGGACGGGGCGTCACTGGGTCGCTCTTTCGAAACTCGTTCTCGCCCGACCTTGGCGCGCTCAGCTGTCCCGCGGTGATCTCGTGATCTCGCGCGAGAACTAGGCCCGAGAGCGTAATCGGCAGTAGGAAGAGAAGCGTTGAGCGATGACGAGTGATCGAGGGAGATGAGCGAGAAGGGGGAGGGAGGAAAAAATGTCGACCCAGTTAGGAGGGTAGGGTGGCGTTGAAATCCTGGCACAATGCAGGCAACCGATGCCCGTTCTGTCCCCTTTAAGGGTCCGGACCGGTGGGACCAGCGTGCGTTCTCGACCCCCTCCCGTCATAAAATTACAATCCTTTTGCCTCCAGAGAGGAGAGAGAGAGAGAGAGAGAGAGAGAGAGAGAGAGAGAGAGAACCTTGAGAGCCCACGTGCACCTCTCCGTTCGTTAATATTTCAGGGTTATCGGACGGCACACGACGGTCGCGCGTCGCCGCCGGCAGCGTGCATTTCGTGCGAGCGATGTGCATCGTTTGTACCGCCGCGACGTTCGGATCGGGGAAATCTCCGTCGCGCACCGTTGATCCGTGACAAGCCGGTTGCAACACGACGTCTCGGCAACGGTTGAATATTCCGTTACACCCGACACAGACGACTTTTCCAAGAGGAAAAACTGGAAAGCAAACTTTTAAATAT
>NW_012091876.1:0-1038 GCF_000956235.1 Wasmannia auropunctata | reverse complement strand
ATTTCTGGATAGCACTGAGAGCAGTTTTTAGCTCAGTTTTGTGATCGGAAGAAAAGCATTTATGCTAAAAATGAGCATAAATGATGAAATGGTGTTAGTGTGGTGGATAAAAGAGCAGCGTACCTCTATTGTAAAAATAAGTGACGTAAATGAAGAGGATCGTCATATTGGATGCGTGTCTCAGGTTAAGTTTGGCAAACAGACATTTCCAGCTCGCATTTTGGAAATCAGTCGTAAATTTTTATGAATACGATACGTATTTTTTATACATCTATACCTGTATTTTATTTTGCATTGCTTTATATTAAAAAAATGACACTAATTTGTAAACACATTGCGCACAGCACGATAAATATGTATGTACATGAGTTCATTGATTCAGAATGTAGAGGTGCAATTGTTTGTGCAAACACTGCTGCAAATTATTTTATCTTGTTCATCGAATACTGAACAAGAACAAAATGATATATCTGCGACAGTGACTGCATAAACGAATCCTATAAGTAACCTATAAGTATTTTTTTAATTGTTGCATAAGGTTATATTTTAACCTCTCATCTCCTCCACATATATAAGTTTCAAATTGTTATAAACATATTATACGTATTGCATTATTTGGATCTTTATTTCTTTATATATATATAACATATTTAAAGAATTTTATAATAATTTTTAATCAATGTGCGTTTAATATGATGTAACATATATATGATAAAATTCCTCCTTACGTTTTCTATTTGACATATATGTGTATACTTCTAATCTTTTGAGTTATATATATGCTTTTTATTATTTTTAAAAATATATGGCTGTTTTTTTTATTTTCTTACAAGGGACATGTCACAACTGTCCGGCACCGATTTAATTCTCCTTAGAATATGTTTTTAAACACAAAAATCTAAGAGACACGTATTTTTTTATATGTGCGGAATCTCAGGTTTAAGGGGTGAAACACCCTTTTGAAAAAAAATTGTTTTTTTCTTTCATGGCGAATATCATCGAAAATAGATCGGAAGAGCACACGTCTGAACTCCAGTC
>NW_012091875.1:0-622 GCF_000956235.1 Wasmannia auropunctata | reverse complement strand
TTGTTCAAGCAGAAGACGGCATACGACTGCTTAAAGTATCGCGAGAATTACTGTCTAGAAACAAGGACCTTGGAGATTGTAAATGATTAGCTGAAACAAAAAGATAATACTTGTGCAACATATGTATCGACGTATTATTCCTCTTTAAAAATAATTACTTTCGGCCGAGTACGAAACTTTAGCATTTAACTTATACGCATTTAGTAAATTAACTTAATGTCACACATTTATGATTAACTTCTATGCAATATATAATTTATACTCACTAAATGTCAATTTATCATCGACGTGCCTCTTTCTACTAGTAAACGATGAACTATACAACAAGTTTGATGGGCCTTCGTGCCTATTTATCTGTGGAATAAGCGAACTGCATCCACTAGTACTTTCACTGGATTCCGAATTATCGTCCATTCCATTTGCTATTCCATTATTAGTCGGCGAAACAAACGAATTTAAGTCAGACCTATGCGACGTTACAGTCCTAATGTCTGCTTGTACCGCAGGAGTCGATGATATTAAACGGCCTATTCCACTTGGTCCAGCTGTTGCAGGTTCCATAAAATCTTCCGTCTGCAAATTTTGAATTTTAATAAGTAACATACATCTACGTCTCCACATG
>NW_012091874.1:0-612 GCF_000956235.1 Wasmannia auropunctata | reverse complement strand
GTATTAGATGACTCGCGTAAACGTTTCTGGCGACAAAAACTGGTCGGGTTCTATTTACAAGGGGCAATGAAATCGGAAGAAATGCACGCAATACCTCAAAGTCAGCATGCTTCAGCACGTCGTCCGCTCTCATCCTGTTTAAAATGAACTCTGCCTCGTTTGCGACTCTTACTATGTGATCCTTCATCGCGTGAGATAGCAGCCTGTGTAAAACGCAAGGAAGCATTTTCATGAAGGGAAACGAGAATATTTGATTTTTCGTTTTCGTTTTGCGTTACCGCGTTCTCTAGGCCGTATAATAAACGTCTCTTACCTTCCCTCGTTAATGAGCTCGATGAAAGCGAGACCCGCGTGCTTCTGCAGGGAGTTTTGCCATTCTTGGGAGCAGAGGAGCATAACCAATTCCACGACGGAGTTGCTGTTCTTAAATGTGGTTAAACCTGGCAAATTACAGAAAGAGGAGAATCGTTAAATGCACGAACGATAAACGTTGAATAACAATGACTGACAGCAAAAGAGAGAGAGGGAGAGAGAGAGAGAGAGAGAGAGACGGAGAGTGAATGCGCGGGATCATCTCCATGCACGCAGTGGCACTTGCGTATTCCCCCCCCC
>NW_012091873.1:0-603 GCF_000956235.1 Wasmannia auropunctata | reverse complement strand
GATCTCGGAATAATTTCTAGTATTACGTAAACGTTGAACTTTAAATATTGATAATCTCTCTAAAATTCTCTAAAATTCCAGTGACATCTATCTTGCTGAAAGTCAGATAGATCTTCAATAGAGATCCATACTACATCTATGATAGATCCTCTACAAATCTATCATCGACATTCATTAGACATCTGTTATATAATACAGACTTGATAATCTTGATATGCGGCACCGCCAATAGATGGAGATAGCAGAATTCTAATTTTCATATTTAAAAATAGAATGGAATAAAAAACGTTGCATTATAACATACATTATGCGAGATTATTCACTTAATTGTTTTAATAAAATAATTTCTTGAAGGAGAATTTTCAAAATTGGCCTCCAAGAAAATAAGTAAGATATGTTTCTTTGACAGTACAATTTTGTTTATTCTGTGTGAAAATTAATTGAAACGGAAAATGCGGAATTATAAATCTAGTAGGAGTTTGTGGAAAGTTTTATTGACATCTGATGGAGATTCTATTAGAAATTTTTGTTCTAATATGGGCTAATATGTGTTTATTTTAGCAAGCGTAATGTCTTCTTCCGTATTACTAAACGTAACAATGT
>NW_012091872.1:0-1188 GCF_000956235.1 Wasmannia auropunctata | reverse complement strand
CGATCTGATTAGTTAACTTTAAACACTTATAATTCAAAAACTATTATAGTCTCAACATTTTGGTATTGGAACTTTTGTCTTAAAATGATCTCAAGAATCTACTCTTAAGCGTTAGTCCGGTCATTACGGGACACCCTGTATAATACTTGGACGCCCGCGTCTTGCTATAAATCTACGTAAACATTCTAAGAAACCCTGTGTCGATAGCGTCGACACTAATTCAAAATGTACCGCTCTGTACACTGCGCACGTGAAAATACAGATCCACGCCTTCCCTCCCCCCGCAAAATTAAAGGGCCTGCAAAATCTGTACCTACAATTTCGAAAATGGAGGCGTCCCGTACTCGATTGCGAGGTAATGGAGGGGTTTCGGTTTCCATACGTTTTACCTTCTGTCTTTTACATGTCACGCAGTTATTTATAACTGATCTTGTTACTTTACGAAGGGAGATAACCCAGAATCTTTCTCGTATTTTCGCCGTAATTATTTGTGTTCCCGCATGGCCCATGATCTCATGATATTCTTGAATCAACATAGGAATGATGTCGTTGTCGTCATACAAAAGGATAGGACACAAAAAACTGTAATTGTCTGTTCGATTGAAGATCTTAGTCTTTAGGACGTACAAACCATTCTCATCCTTCATTGTTTTGAAAGCTGATAATCTAGTCTTAGATATTGAACCAAACATGCGAACTTGTAGCTGTTTAAATAGATTTATTTCAGCCGTCTTCCTTTCTGCGTGAGTTAACCTTAGATTTTTCCGTTCGGTCTCCGATAAATAAGTCGGTATTTCGTGATTATCACCTTTCAATGCTTTCCTATTTTCGATCTTCTTCCTACAGTTTGTAAAGAGTCTATGCATCCATGCTAAAAATCGAATGAGTTTGTCGTAGGAAGAAAAATAATGACTGGCTTTAAACTGGTTTTCCGTATTAACTATGTGCACCAAAACCGATTTTCTAGTCTCCCTTTTTATCTCCTCCTCACACGGATTTTTTTCTATCATGGGCCAGTTAGGTTCACTCTCATAAAGCCATTTCGGGCCTAACCACCATTCAGACTGCACTAATTGCGACGGACTACAACCTCGCGAAGGAAGATCCGCGGTAATTTAATTCCCCCGGTATAAATCTCCAGTCCTTTTGCTCGCTAAGAAAGCGGATTTCTTTTACTCTGTTCCAGAC
>NW_012091871.1:0-456 GCF_000956235.1 Wasmannia auropunctata | reverse complement strand
TTTTATTTTTTATGTATACATATAAATTTACATTTTTATTGCCACATTCCGCTGGAAGCTTTAGTTGAACTTAATAAAAATTAGAAGCTAGGTATTCTATTTAAAAATGTACAAGTAATGTTCTTAATCTTTTTAAGGATTTACAAGTTACAGGGATAATTTCGAGGACTTTTATAAATAAAAGCATAAAGGAAATCACATTACTGAAATATATAAGTCAATTGTTTGAGAATAATTTATAATTGTTTTAAATTATAAGTAATGTTGCAAGATAAGTTCTTATTAAACTTTATAAGTAGCTTTAGTTAGTAGCTTTAACTTTTATGCTGTAGATATATGATTTATATAATGTTTATTATAAATTAATAAAGATTTAAATTCTGAGTACTCTTTCCAAGTCAAACACTAGCAGAATCATTGATAATAATAGATCGGAAGAGCACACGTCTGAACTCC
>NW_012091870.1:0-443 GCF_000956235.1 Wasmannia auropunctata | reverse complement strand
TTATATCAAATTATTTTGATTTCGACATTTAAATACTTAATTTATATAATTTACATAATTAAAATATATATTAAATGTTTTTTAAATTTATTTAATAATAATTTGAAACACGCTAAAGAAGAGTAAAATAAAACGTACAGTAGAGAATAAAATATAAAATTAAAAATTAAATATATAAAAGTAAATTATAATAAAAAATGAAATCTGAAATTTAATTTAAATTGAAATTCAAGTGTTTGATATGCTCTAAAATGTTATATATAGATAATAATAGTGTATAATTAAGAGAATGCAAATTTATGATATAGCATTTATTGTTAATAAATGCATACGCACAAGCTTTGCAGAATTATAGCTATGCCATTGGCAAAGCATGTCAAGTTTATGCAAGAATATGCAATAAAGATTCTGTAGGCCAAGATCGGAAGAGCACACGTCTGAAC
>NW_012091869.1:0-1169 GCF_000956235.1 Wasmannia auropunctata | reverse complement strand
TGTGCTCTTCCGATCTACAGACTTTTTGGTGTCAGTGGTATCTCTAAATGAATTTCATATAATATCTTTTGTCTCACTCAAACACGTGCAATGTCCTTATCTAACTTATTGAAGTGCCATCTGTTGCAAAATCCAGCACTTACTGCTAGACGCAATTTTTGCTATCTTTCCCTTAGCTAAGCGTGCAAATTACTATAAATTGCAGTTGGAACGATAAATCTTTTTCTACGCTTTCAATCGTAGCTCAAAAAGTCTTGTATTATTTGTTCCTGTAATCCGAAGGGGGCGAGCTACTTATTTTGTACATATGAGCTACAGAACTTTTATACTAATGAAATATTTACGTCAGGTGATAGATTACGATCGCTGTACGACCCAAAAAAAGGTAATTTTTTAATTTTTGTCGTTTTACTACAAAAAAATAGCTCGCCCCATTACATTTTATGTTTATTTTAATCCTGTAAAAGCGATTTTAATTCCGTTCAGTATTTTTGAAGTTATCATTCCAACTGCAAATGTCGGTATTCCAGCATCGCCTTAAGGGAGTTCTGCAAAGACCAAAACAAATGGTAATCGAACGGTTGAAGGTCAGAACTGTACGATGGATGCATCAAAACTTCCTAGCCAGGCTCTCTCAATTTTTACAAATGGAAATTCGATCCATTCAATTTTTTATCGTTAAATTACGTGGCATCCAAACATCGAGTTTCTTAGAATATCCAGCCTTATGCAAGAGTCCCAAAACGGTTTTATGATAAATGTTTAGCTCCTTAGCTTACGTCATAGCTGCTCACATGACGATTTTCTTCAATTTTTTGGAAGATTTTAACAATATTTTCCACAATTTCTGACCAAAACGATGCGAGCATCTTTGATATCGAAATTTCCATCTCGAAATCGGCGAAACCAATTCGCTGCTGTTTGTCTAGTTAGAGCATCCCAGACAGCACACGATGTTCATTGGACGTCAAATTTCGTTTTTATTTACAAACGTTCATGGACTTAATATGAATGTTTTAAAAACGTACATTATTCCACGTATAAAGTATATTTACATTTGGACGTTTTAAAAATATCCATCTTACATTCCAGACAACACAAAGTCTATAATCAATGTATAAGACGTCTTTTAGATATTCTTTAGATAGTTCTTGCAGCAGCGTCTAAAA
>NW_012091868.1:0-1485 GCF_000956235.1 Wasmannia auropunctata | reverse complement strand
TATGTCGCCACGTGTGTGACTCATTGTCAGTGCAAATCTAATCTAAGAATTAATCGCGCTTACCTGAATATCTCTGGGCATATTCATTGTTTTGATATTAATACCTTTAGAATACTTAATGAACAGACTTTTTATTCACTGTGATATCGATAGCCTGGAGAAGGTCACTCTTAATTAACACGGCGCCTATTTCTAGATCTTGCGTCTTATATTGTATTAATTATTCGATATGAATATTCTCAAGAGGAAATCGTTTTTAATTCAGAATTAGCAGAAAAGAAGGAAGGAAGGAAGGAAGCGATTATACAGGATATCTCGTTTGATTAATCGCAATTATTTCTCTACGTGGCGGAATACCCCAATTACATTATTCGAGGCGCTTGATAAAAGCTTAATATTTACCTCCGATAAGCCACCTACGTCCCTGCATGGGTTTTTTACCTTGCGTTATACTCGACGGGGAGACGTATGTCCCGCTTGACGGAAATTTTAGCCGTTTAGTTGGTCTTCCCGGTTTATCGCGTTATAATCGTCTCGGCCGAGCCTCCTTCAACGGCGACGAAATGAGATTAACGCTCCGTTCGACGTGTCCGATACTCCTTTTCGTCCTCTTCGGCACTTCGGCAGGGATTCGCTTTCATGTCGATGTCTTTGTCGACGTGATACTGGCCGTACGAAAATTTTACTGCCCGGCGTCCATCGTATTCGCCCACCCTGCAGACAAGTACGGGGAATATGGGGGTCAGTTCGAACTCTTTTTTCCAAAACGACACAGTATTCTTGTTGCTTGAATATGCATTTTTATGCACAGAGAAAAGTGTGAAATATTAACAGCATTAATCTAAATGGAAATAAATTGGAGACAATCGAGATCATATATCAATTCAATATGTCATGCTCTTGTGTTAATAAAACAAGTATATTTGTTTCATTAATACTGGACTTTTAATTGGATTAAAAAGATTATTTCGAATTAGATCTAAAGCTGTTAATTAATATATCATTCTTTTCGTATTTCAATATTCGAACACGTTGCCTGTCCATTTATGTCACTATAGACTTTTTATTATCATAAGTATATAAAATGTCGTATAATATGATTAAATAAAACCGTATCCCCATAGGACTATATTAAAGCACACTTTTTAATTTTCATTGTTATTTAGCTATTTATATTATTAAAAATTTTAAACGATATTTGTTATTTTCACAAGCGTTTATGAAAATTTTGACAGCGTCAGCCTGACAATCAATGTGTTATTTTAACTGAACAAATGTTTAGTCAATAAACGTTGCGACGCCGACTACATCGCGATTTGCGAGTAATAGCAATCACTCCTGCACGACTCGGGTTTGAAGTATTTTTCGATTGTCCCTGCCTTCCCTTTCTATCAGAAATTTATAAAATCGTGAAGATGGAAATAGTAGGGGAAGATAGCATGCATCGCGGAAGTACTTTAGATTTTGCTTAAAAAATTAGGAATT
>NW_012091867.1:0-1833 GCF_000956235.1 Wasmannia auropunctata | reverse complement strand
CCAGAAAACTTAACTTTAAATAAGTAGCTGCATGATAAAGACTAGATCCCAGACTGGGATGACACCCTGACAATCGTCATCCCGTTGCGTGTTGGCGGGATCTAGAGATACCGTGACGGTATGACGAGGGAGAACAGTTGCTACATGTTAGCGCCGCGGCGGTATGACGTAGGGAAACCTTTCTTGGGTTAGCTATAAAACTAATCAGCATCTTGTTTAGCACATACAAATTAAGTTTCACAAATACAGGTAAGATCTTGAAAACATGTTATAGCTACTCCTTTCAATTTAGTGGTGGGTTTTGACAGTACACATGCCCTTTCACTAGCTATCAACTTAAATACCACAGAAGTTACAATCGTTTTAAGTATCGCAGAAGTTGCAATCATTGCATTTATATTCTGTGCTTTAACATTTACTCTACTTTCTATTGGAAGCTTTACCCCCCCTACATCATTACGTACAGCAGTATGATTTATTTCATTTTCAATTCCACTACTATGCTGCAACAAGATATCCCCATTAACTTTTATTTCAACATTTTTGTCACTACTACCATTGTTAAAATTTAATCCCTCATCTCTTTTACTTTGTCTTTTTTCTTTTAATTTTAATTCAGTTTCTCTTTTATCAAGGGTAGGAAATGGGATGTGAGTTTTTTCCTGACCATCTTGATTGATAGCTCTTGTTGTATTGACAACTTCGTTGCTTTGACATGATATTGCATAAGTAAGTGGTGTGTAGATTTTTTCTTCACTATCTTGATATTTTATGGTTATTGTTGCATTAGAAATGTCCTTCAGAATATCATTTTCTTCAGCTATGTCTAAAATTTTTTGAATAGCTTTGCGATCATGTAATGCGGCAAGTAACTTATCAGTTACTTTTTGATTATTTTGATGTTTTATAGTTATTGTTGTGTTAAGAATGTCTTTCAGAATATCGTTTTCTTTGGCTACTCTTAACATTTTCTCAACAGCTATACTATCTTTACGTAGTATAGCATAAGCAAGTGATGTGCAAGTTTCTTCCTGACCATCTGGATATTTTATAGTTGTTGTTGCGTCAAGAATGTCTTTCAGAATACCGTTTTCTTTAGCTACTCTTAACATTTTCTCAACAGCTATACTATCTTTACGTAGTATAGCATAAGCAAGTGGTGTAACAGTTGGTTCTTTATCCCGATGTTTGCTTACTTCCGTAGTAAGAATCCTTTGTTTTTCCTCTTCAGATATTTTTTCTAGTTTTTCAACAGTGCTACTTTTTTTGCCTTTTATTTTTGATGCTAATTTTAAAATACTTTTTTCATCTTTCTCTTTCAATTTCGAATCATTTACCTGATAAGTCGTTTTTTTTCTCAAGATCTTTCTTATTGCACTAAACATAACATTTCCTCTCTTCGTGGTTATAATATTTGCTTTTATGAATCAGTTGTGTTGATAATGTATTAATTGCATAGTTAAAACACTGTTTTATAAAGTAAAATTTTAGTAGACCACCTTACAAGAACGTTTCTTGCTAATTCTGAATCAGAAAAAAAGACGCAGTAAAGTCATTTGTAAGGGAAGAACGAAACTTGTAGCTAGGCTCTGTGGACAAAAAATATGAAGAGGGAGAAAAAAAGTGGTAGTTTAACCAAATGAACATAAAAATGGAAAAACTACCGAATGGAATATTATATAAAAGAAAGAAATTGGAAACAAATTTTAGAGTTCATAAAAGGCATAAAAGGAATGCATAGTAAAGACGAAAAACGTTTAAGAATATTCATAGAAGCAGTGTGGTATATGGCGCGAAGTGGTTGCCAATGGCGACTTTTGCCGAAAATCTATG
>NW_012091866.1:0-382 GCF_000956235.1 Wasmannia auropunctata | reverse complement strand
TGTCGCAACGTGTAACGCGGGCGATGCGTGGTCGCGGGCGTCGCGGCGCGATGACGCGGTGGCACGTGCTACCCTCGTGGTACGGTGACAGTCACCACGTGGTGGCTGTCGAGCGTTTCACGGAAGGCCTCCGCGTCACGTACGGAATCCCTTCGCGGATGGGAGCTCCGGTCGGTGGTATCGGTCTTTGCGAGGAGACGTCGGTCAGGATTCGAGTCGGCGGCCAAGACACTTGGCTCTGGCCCTGAACACGGGGCCTGAGGTGCTGCTGACTCGACCGGGATGGAGTTTGGTCGGGTCACTTGCCACGAACTCGTGGCAATGACGCGTACCCGAGAGCGAGAGCCGAGAAGGTGATAGGAGTTTGAGGTAGCCGTCGAGA
>NW_012091865.1:0-385 GCF_000956235.1 Wasmannia auropunctata | reverse complement strand
TCTCTCTCTCTCTCTCTCGGTGTAATTGCGGTGACACGTCTGCAGCATTTAGCGGGATATCTTAAATCTACTCTGTTGACGATGCCACGGTATAGGCCTTCGCCATTGTATTTAGCGATAATAGGTGATGCCTTTACACCCACGATAACGTTTGATGCGAACCTTGTGAAACGGGTCAGATCAGGTCTATAGTATTGCTAACAGCTAGCAAACCTTAACATACAAGCAATAACGATATCTATCGTTTGATATGAATTCAATTCTTCGTATGAAAGTAGATCACACGTGTTAAAATAGTGTTTGTAACAACTTATTCGTACTAATGTTACGAATTTCAAACGCATTTCAAATAACTAAATAAGAATAGCGTAAATTGTAACTTATT
>NW_012091864.1:0-387 GCF_000956235.1 Wasmannia auropunctata | reverse complement strand
AAATGTGACCAACCGTGATTTTTCAAAGAGACTGATGGGATTGTCGACGTGAGCTTCGGTAAAATGTGCGCTGACATAGAACACTGAAAGGAAGAGTCAAAATGAGGTTGTATCCTGAAGGAGGTCATGCCTTTAGTTCGATTAGACGCGACGCCTCCTATACCGAACAGCGGAATGTGAGAACGAGTACGTGGTAGTCGTAATCGTTGTACTAATCTCTCAGTTATCAATGACACCTCAGAGCCTTGATCAATCAAAACTCGTGCTTTTGAAGACTCTCCACGTTCGGACGTGACAGTAACTAGAGCGGTTGCTAGTAGAACAAGTGGTGTTTTGAGTTCGCTTCCAAAGGCAGAGTGTAAAACCTGAGGTCCCTTAGTGTTGTCC
>NW_012091863.1:0-1039 GCF_000956235.1 Wasmannia auropunctata | reverse complement strand
CTCTCTCTCTCTCTCTCTCTCTCTCTCTCTCTCTCTCTCTCTCTCTCTCTCTCTCTCTCTCCTTCTCTTCCCCACTCCCCCCTCCCACAAACACATACATGTATAGATTTTGCAATATTCTACGTTATTTATCTTCAAAAATATAATTTTTTTATAGAGAGAAATTTATTTAATTTTTTATCAAATGATCAAACAGTGCGCTTTAGCAATCTGATAAACATCAAGAATTTTAAAAATTATAGATAATTAAAGTTAGCATCTTACACAATTCACCGGCTCGAGGATGTAATTATGCGTATTTATGTTGATTTGTTTTTTTTTACAATCCAGTTGATTTTGTATCGTCTGAATTACTTTGGGTTTTTCCTTTTATACTACATAGATAGGTATACATATATCAATTATCACGAAGTAAAATAAAATTCATAAGACTTTTGCGCATTCATACTTCTTGATTATTATTCTTAAAAGTTGCTTCAAGAATATTTTAAAATATAAATCTCTGTATGAATTCTATCTACTCATCTACTTATGCATATCGCTCTAAACAAAAAATTTTGTGCACAATGGCGGAATATCCGCAAAAAAAAAGAACGGAAACATTGGTGCTTATTATTCTGTCATCAAGTTAATCTTTCTTGACAAAGAAAAAATTGCACAATCATTAATACTTGTCGAATTATCAAAACATGTGACTGTCACGAAGACAATTGCTCATAATATAAATACAACGTATAGCAAGAAAATATCATTATGAGGAGGCAACAATTTTGTTTACTCGCGCCTTTATATCTTTGAGATTGAACTGAACAAATAAGAGTTTTCTTACGGAGAGAATTTTCTTTTAAAATTTACTTTGAAAATCATGTTAATCGTGAGACAACATAGTATTTCGACAAATTTTATATAATTTTCTCAGTTTTTTTACTGTGCACTATAATAAATTTGTTGTAATATATATTTTAAAAAATAGTGAAAATTACATAAAATTCTCGTCGAAAACTATGTTGTCACACGATTAACATGATTTTCAGGGTAA
>NW_012091862.1:0-325 GCF_000956235.1 Wasmannia auropunctata | reverse complement strand
TTCCTAAATCTTAAGTCTCATTGTAGACACTGCTTTATACCTCGGTACGATGCTGTATACGAATTGTGCGACTTACTATCACGCAATTCAACTGAAATTTTGATTCGACTGCAACAATATGCCTGTTCTTCATAGCCGAACTGGCTGCACTGGTTCAGAGTTTATCTTTCTCTTTCTACATTGGAAGAGCCTGTTTTTATAGCCAGTTCGGCTATAAAAACAGGCCTGGAAAGTGTCATTTTGCGGAATGAGTTAATAAGAAAAAAAAACTAAGATTCTTCCCCCTGCGACACACACACATACAAAAGGAACTGGAATCATAATC
>NW_012091861.1:0-427 GCF_000956235.1 Wasmannia auropunctata | reverse complement strand
CAAATCGTATGTGCTTTTAGCCAAAGATTCTGAATATGCAATCAAAAATAGGAGTTCCCACTTAAGATTTTAAAGTTGCCCCCACTTCACCGCCCAAGGGGTGGGGTGGGGGGGCTGATTTTAACATCAGTGTATGTCTCCCTCGGAATGATGAAATTTTGATTTTTAACATTTTTTCCTAGTGTACTTATTTTTTGAGATATTTGAAAGTTTCAGGTTAAAAAAATCACCCTGTATATTTAACTACTCACAATTTCAAATTATGTCGATATATCTTCATATTCCGAACGATAAATGTTTAGGCGAAATTAGAACATGCGGTAGGATCAACTTCTTTCTTGTACTTATTTTCGTGATTTCTTTTTTCGAACATTGTTATATAACTATATTTTTGGTTCGTACGGATCTCAATTAAAACGATAGAAAA
>NW_012091860.1:0-1013 GCF_000956235.1 Wasmannia auropunctata | reverse complement strand
TACTGGACCTTTAACGCATACTTGATTTCTAATAATCAAATAAAGTAAAAATAATACAGATATCTGAAAAAGAATTAATAGACATATATTTAATCGTTACAAATGCATTAAAATTAATTACAATATTAATGAAATATTCATATATTTTAATGATAAATTTTACAAAATTGTTGTATGTTTATTTCTATATAATTATTATATTCATTATATGTTTTCTTAGACTTCTACTTTTATATGTTATTTATTCCCCGATAACCAATAAATCTATCATAAACAGGTTTTATAAATTCTAGCTACAAACTTTATTGGCAAGAAGGATTTAAAAGAGAAGTGCTATTGTGGCAGGATTCAGTAAAAGCTTAGTTATAAAGATAAAAGTTAAGTTAAAATATTAAATAATTTTAACTTAATTTAGTTACATTTTATTTGTAACTATTAACTTTTGATTTTAAATATCCCTTAGAGTTATATTTTGAGTGCTTCTTATGTAAAAAAGATACATATCTGCGTTGGTGTCTTCAAACTTGAATTTGAAAACGCATATCAGGGCAAGTTGTTCATATAATAAATATAGTCGGGAAGGAATCGCTGTTCCTGGACCTTCTATGCACTAAATCATGTTGGAATAAATCCCTCGAAATCGGTTTTCTTTCTGCGGCCCGACGGAAATAAATTTAACAAATATACAATATATTTTATTTAAAAACTTTATTTAGAAACCCTAAAATTATGAAACAAAAATAATATTAATATTTAATTTTTTAATTACTTATTTTTATTAACTTAACTTTTAATTTAATTTAATTTAATTTAATTTATTATGTATTAACTTGAATCATAACTAAGTCAAAATTTTAAATCTGTTAACTTTAACTTAACTTATTGTTAGTTAAAAAAATATATTAACTTACCCAACCCTGCATTGTGGCCGTTTTAAAAGCCTCCGCCAAATTAGCTCATGGACTATGTTTATTATTACATCAAATGAGGAAATTTCTTTATCAATTCACTCC
>NW_012091859.1:0-753 GCF_000956235.1 Wasmannia auropunctata | reverse complement strand
AAAATAACAGAATAAAATGATTTTGTACGAAAATCGAAAAAATTTTTGAAAATTACGATTTTGTTCGAGACTTCTCTTTGTTATTGTGATCGAAAATATTCTGAATATTTAGCGATATTAAAGAAGTGTTTACAAGAATCTTTTTGCTTTTACCAGTGAGTTTTTTTCTGGTTCCCAAGCAGCGGAAAATTTAATACTAAAGGAATTTTTTTGCAGTTTAATGCAAAAAACATCAAAGTAACAATGTCAAAGATATATTAATAATTTGTTGGCCTGAATTTGCATTTGGGATTATATTATGTTATTAAACTTCTAAATTTATGTTGCTTCTAATAATATAAGCTACTTTTCTTGTAATATGTATCTGAAAAATCCTTTTCCAGATTTAAACAATGGAAAATAACAGAATAAAATGACTTTGTATTTTTGAATTAAACAATAGAAAATAATAGAATAAAATAACTTTGTACGAAAATCGAAAAAATTGTCGAAAATTACGATTTTGTTCAAGACTTCTCTGTTATCGCTATCGAAAATATTCTGAATATTTAGCGATATTAAAGAAGTATCTACAGGAATTTTTCTGCTTTTACTAAGTTTTTGTTTGGTCCCCAAGCAACGGAAAATTCAGTTATACCAAAGGAATTTTTTTTTGTAGTTTAATGCACAACATCAAAACAACAATGTCAAAGATGTTAATTATTTGTTGGCCTGAATTTGCATTTGGGATTATAAGATCGGAAGAGCACACGT
>NW_012091858.1:0-588 GCF_000956235.1 Wasmannia auropunctata | reverse complement strand
TTATATTATTTATTTCTATAGAAATATAAAAAGGTAAATTAAATTTATGTTTTAAAACATTATTAACAGTAGCAATTCCAATATTTACTGTAATGTATGGAAATGCGTGAATATGTGCAAAATAGGCCGTGCGCAGCGCTCATGTCGCTGTGCTAGCGCGAGTCGGCCGGTTTCCGGGCCTGATACGTTCAGTCGGAATAACCACGTGCCGGTCGGTTGTACTGTGCATACGTAGAATAAATCCGTTTCCTTACGTGTAATGAGTAATAGTTATTTGACCGAAACTGTGTTTATTACATTTACTATTAGTACTAAAAATCTATAGTATATACGTAATGTGAATTATAGATTTTTAATACTGGTAATGACTAAGGGAATATCTACTGTCGTTTACAATAGGCAGTAGCAGAAAGCTGTAAACTGTAACATAATCCGCGAGAAATTCATGAACCACAGTCTTTCGCATTTTTCCTTCGCAATTATTTCTTCGCATTTGATTGTAATTGATCGATTTTTTACGGTTTATGGCTTACAGCCTACTGCTATTGTCTATTGTAAACTACGTATAAGAGTACAAAGAAATATAGA
>NW_012091857.1:0-334 GCF_000956235.1 Wasmannia auropunctata | reverse complement strand
TGATAATCCCAACGTCTTTGTGGTCTCTGACTCAGCGAGTCTGATAAATTGATAACCATCTTCGGAACTTCCGAGGTTTTCGAGTATTCGAGGTTCATTAAAGACCCACTTGTGCAACTCGAAACATCCTGATGCTAAAATGTACGATACGTCTCTTGCGTTGCTTTCTCCTGTGATGAGGCTTCGAATAACAAATCATCCACATACATGGAATTGCGTATGATATGTGTCGCTTTGGGAAATGACTCTTGATACTGCTCTGCCAAGCTAAACAGACATCGGATGGCTAGAAATGCACTGGAAGCCATCCCATAAGTTACAGTGTTCAATTCGT
>NW_012091856.1:0-394 GCF_000956235.1 Wasmannia auropunctata | reverse complement strand
GTCCAACAACAAATACATGTCTTCGTACGACCCATCGAAACCATCGTCGTATCTAATGTACTACGATGTAAACAATCTGTACGGCTGGGCAATGTGTCAGCCATTGCCCTATGCAGATTTTCAATGGGTCAGCGACACAAAAAATTTTGATGTTATGGATATCAAGTTGAATTCCCGGACAGGCTATATTCTTGAGGTCGATCTAAAGTATCCGCAACATCTTCACGACGCACACGCTGACTTGCCATTTTGTCCGACGCGCGATAAACCACCCGGTAAGAGGGAAGAAAAGCTCCTCGCGACTTTGTATGATAAGAAGCGATACGTCATTCATTATCGCAATTTGCAGCAATGTACTCGTTACGGCCTTTGTATTACAAAGATTCATCGCGTA
>NW_012091855.1:0-318 GCF_000956235.1 Wasmannia auropunctata | reverse complement strand
ACATGTTTCAGATAAAAAGTATTCGATAGAGAGTCACTTGCGTTATGTTGAGTATGCATGTATATACTGTGTATGTATGTATGTATGTGTGGGTGTGTAAAGATGTAAATTTATTTACAGATAAAGATTTTTTTATATAACACTTAAAAATTATTGGTACAATTTAATTAGATGACAAACTCAAACGTGAGTTTGCAACGTAGTGTTTATATAATGTCAATATCACAACAAATAAATTACTATAGTTACAGTAAATCCTCAGAGGTATATAAATTACTTAAATTTAAACACACTTTTTTTTCTTGCATCCCCAGGAAG
>NW_012091854.1:0-1433 GCF_000956235.1 Wasmannia auropunctata | reverse complement strand
TTTTTATTTAGATTTATTTGCTCGGTGCTCGTATTATTCATTACTGCTTAGTAATTTCTCTAATAAAGATGCAATTGAGTTTATTCTGACAGAATTGCTTTCGACTATTTTTTCTAGTTTAGCTATATTGCATTTTATTTCTGTTATTTCTGTTAGAGCGTTTATTTATTTCTGTTAGAGCGTTTCTCTCCTGCTGTGTTGTCAATATTTGTATCATATATGTTTTTTATTCTGTTACTATTTAATGGAGAGTCTGTTTCTTTATGTTTTGTTACGTTATTTACTGTTATTTTATTTCTTGTGGTCTCGGCATAGGAAACTCCCGGTTGTATTAATGATTTATTTAATACGCGTGTATTTACCTTTTTTAGTATTATTGTTTAAGTCACTCAGTCTTTTTTTATTTTCTAATATTATGGGACAGCCTCTATAGGACGCCGGATGTCCAAACTTATTGCAATTAACACAGAAAAGCTTAACTCTATCTACGTGGGTACCCGGCGGGCTGTCGCACCCTCCCGGACCGTGTTTTTTATCACATTTCACGCATCTATACGGTAGGTTACAATTTGCAGCCGCGTGTCCTATTCTTTGGCATTTCTTGCATTGAATTGTTTCCCTACGCATCAATTTTTCCCAATGAATTACTTGGTGGAATAAGTATTTTATTTTCTTTAATTTATTTACCTCGCTTTCAGGTGAGAGCTGTACAACAAATATCGGCAGCAGTCTGTTTTCTTGTCTAGATTTGCTTGTTGTAAATCATGTTACTTTTTTGAATTCTATGTTCTCGATGCTTAGGGAAAACAATTCATCAAGAATCTCTTTCTCCTCATACGAATTATCTAACCCTTTTAGTAATAACGTTATGGGTTTCTCAGCTTTAAAAGTATATGTATAAAAACTAGAATTACACTTAGTTAACAATTCCTTGGCTTGCTTAAAATTATCTATATTATCTACCTGTAACGTGTGCTTACCGCTATTCAGTCTTTTAATATAAAAATTATTCATATCTTTCAGGTTCTCCTTTAGCAGCTTGGTCGTGTCCTTAGGGTCTTGGTACAGGATGTTTATGGGCGGTGGTCGCTCTTTCCTCTTTGTCCTCCCGGGAGTGTTTTGTGGATCCTTTGGTTGGTATGGCGTCTGCTTGTCCTTCTGCATTGTTTCGCTGCCGTTCCTGGGTGCGTTCCTTGACTTTTTCGTGCTGTTGTTTTCTTGCTGCTGTTTGTTTTTTCTTTTTAGGTATTTTAAGAAATCTGGAGAATCTTGACTCTCCATTTCTTCTTCCTGTGCAAGGCTCGTTGAAGCGGAAACGTCCAAGGTTTCGAATCTATTTTGCGTGGGTAGGTCTAGCGAGGATCTTCTGTCCTCTCTTAGTTCTTCTACTTGTTTTGCCAATTTTTGGATCTCTGCTTTCAGGAAATTATTTT
>NW_012091853.1:0-821 GCF_000956235.1 Wasmannia auropunctata | reverse complement strand
CCTTGGATCGTTTTGCGTGGGACCAAGTTATCCTTGATTTTGTCATTACCACTGCCCGTTCGGGCCTACAGGAGGATTTACGCTCTCAATTGATGGCACAGTTCGAGGTCAAGGATGAGCTTTCACCGTTAGGCCCACCTAAGCTTAACAAGTTACTTCTCCCGGCTCTGAAAGCCTCTTCAACGGTTTTTAAAAGAGACGAATATCAAGTCCTGTCCCAAAGCCAGGTTGCAGCCTCTCTTAATGCTTTGGGCGCTGGTCTTTCTTGTCTCACGAAACCCGACGTATCTTCATGTCTGCCATCGAAAGGAAGCTCTGCACTCGCTCAGATTGCTGAGGGCATACAGCTCTTAGCAGATCATTAATACAGGTTATCTCTGGCCAGACGAGCGTTTATAAAACCGACCTTGAACTTGTTGGGGAAGTCCACAGCGGATGTAGCGCCTATAGATGAATGGCTTTTTGGCGCCTCGTTCGTCGATGAAGTCAAGAATGCGCAGGCTTGTGAGAAGATCGCTAGAAGCCTTATCAAATTTACCCCAGCAGTCCCCAAGATCACCTCCCAGCAATCTGTGAGAAATCAACCGATTCAAAGGCAGACGCTCTCGGGAAACCTGAAAGCCCCTGTGCGCCGGCCGAATCAAGCAAGTCGTCGGGCAGGGGCTCATCTTTCGAGGAATCGTTCTCAGAGATCGGCTTCACGCTCCCGTCATCATCGTCGTTAAGCTCGGTAAGAACTACAGGTCGCCTGGCTAGATTCTCACACAACTGGGATGCTTTAACATCAGATCCTGAGGTACTGGAGGCAATTCGGGGATACA
>NW_012091852.1:0-418 GCF_000956235.1 Wasmannia auropunctata | reverse complement strand
AGACGTGTGCTCTTCCGATCTGATCACCTTTACATATTTTGCAAACTTGTGATGTGGAGGTTAAGACGACTTTTCTATCATTCTTTTCCTTGAATGATTCTTTTCCTTGAATTGACTGCTTTGTGTTTGTGAATTTTGACTTGTTTTGATTTAGCATTATTACTGTGTGACAACGTTCAGTTAGGAATTTCATAAAGTCTGCTAACGTTGGCATCGTTAGAGGGGTGTTATCTTTGATCTTGTCTTGCCAATCTCGCTGCTCTATGAAATCCAACTTCTTTCTTGCCAGATGAATTATCAAAGTGTCCCAATGTTCTACTGGTTGCGATAATGACTTTAGTGATGAAACGTAAGTTTGGATGTGCCACATTAATTGCCTCAATGAATCCGCTTTGTTATCTTTTGAGATGCTAGATCG
>NW_012091851.1:0-636 GCF_000956235.1 Wasmannia auropunctata | reverse complement strand
CACAATTCTCAATGCATATTTATAATGCGTCTCATCGTACATATTTTGAAATCGACTTAGATAGTTTACACTATAACTAATATCTAACCTCGTGCTAGTACTTATGTACAAAAGTGCTCCAATTAAATTTCTATACTTTATATTCTCTGATACTGACTGTGCGGGTTCAATATTCAAATTTTGCTCCATTGGAGTCTTGTACAATTTTGCATTCTCTATATTATACTTAGTCGCTAATGATTCAATATAATTACTCTGATCTAATGTCATTTTTCCTACTTTAACATCATAATTTCTCCTTATTCCTAAATACATTTTAACTTTTCCTAAATCTTTCATAGAAAATCTTTTTGACAAGCCTATTTTGATCTCATCGATTTTCTTTTTATCTAGTCCACAAATTAGTAAATCATCAACAAATAATATTACAAAAATTTTTTCATTTTTGCCTATGCCAATATATAAGCAGTAATTATTAACACTCCTTTTGAATCCCAATTTTCGAATATAATCATCGAAGCATTCATACCAAGCGCGTGGGCTTTCTCTCAATCCATATATCGCCTTTTTCAGTTTACACACTCGGTTCGATCCATCCTCAAAACCAGGTGGTTGTTTTACATATACTTCGAATTT
>NW_012091850.1:0-375 GCF_000956235.1 Wasmannia auropunctata | reverse complement strand
GTGCAACATTTAGTTTCCGAGAAATAAGTGAGTGTTTCTTTAGATCTATATTAATATCGACTTCTCTCTACGTAATACAAAAATCATTTCAAACATCAAAATGCGAAATATATATAGTCATATTGAAAAGTATTATACCTGACACGATGAAATTAAACAGAATTTTACCCTGAATTTTATCAAATTATAAATCGCAAATTATAAATCGTTCAAAAGATGCTTTTTTAGAACAATGTAATAAATCTACATGATAGAAATGTACGTTTTTCATAGAAAGATATGCTTAATAATGTATTCTCGAAACTTCAGTGAAATAGCAGTAGCAGTGGTCATTGCACGGTAGGTATACGTTTATAGAAGAAAAATATTTCCTGT
>NW_012091849.1:0-949 GCF_000956235.1 Wasmannia auropunctata | reverse complement strand
AGACGTGTGCTCTTCCGATCTCAAGGAATTCTTTTTGTTGATTACAAATTATAAATCATTTTTTAGAGTTAAAATTATTGAAAATAATGCAATGCGGATTGAACAATTTCACATAAAAAATGAAAAGAATTAGAAAATTAGTTTTGTTATTGGTTAATGATGGCGTCGTAACATTTACTTTATACAAAAGTTTTATACATATATACGTATGTAAAAGCAAGCTTTAATCCGCACTAGAAATTATACTTATAAAAAAAGAGCACAATGATTTTAGAATAATTCTAAATCCTTTACTATACAAGAGAAAAGTATGCCTTTGTGTATGTGTGTATGTGTGTGTGTGTGCACGTTGCGTCACATTATGTTATAACTTGCGGAAAAAAAATGCGATAATTCACACTCACCATTTTATATTACCCGATCGTTTGTTGTATTCTTAGAAAACTAGAGCTAAAGATAATCACAGAATGATCGGTTATTAAAAGCAAGTAACGAAACTTTTGTTAACAATATACCACCGCAATGCACCACTGATACAACATATCCCATCGACGACTGTCGCAGAACTGTCGGTGACAATCGGCGATCAGCGATTTTGTTGAGCGCCCGGCGCGGTATAGACGGCGTAGTAATACCAAATAGATATCATCAGGTATCATATTCAAATAGATTGAGTTTCAAGTTTTCTCGAGAAATGTTGCTATATCTCATTTCATTGTCAGCAAGCCTCTCGCACGCAGTAATTCTCCGCGCACACCTCAGCATCGTGCCCGAACATCCGCATTCTACTTACAAGTATATACTTATATATGGACTGGCAATATAAGGTAGCGTTCCGTATTCACGTTTTTGGCGCATACAGCGTTTACGAAATCATTTTATTTTTATTAATTAGTTATCAAATGTTAAACAAGAACAAATTAATAATTATGTTCAGCGCGTGAGCTTT
>NW_012091848.1:0-467 GCF_000956235.1 Wasmannia auropunctata | reverse complement strand
GCCGACTAGGACGTTGGATGTTCAAGTTTTTTCAAGCAGAAGTCGGCATCCGATATCGGAAGGGCAATGACAACAAGGTCGCGGACGCGCTGTCACGACAACCCGAAGTTTGTAGCGCCTCAAAGTGTGGGTGGTACCGTCGTATCGTCATGGGCCTGCAACGCCAGCCAGCCGATTACCCGGACTATCGGTTAGACAAGGGGCGACTATATCGGCACGTCCTCCACGAAGTGGACTTTCGGGAAGTCGACCCAAATGACCAGTGGAAAAGGTGTGTCCCACGAGAGGAGCGGCAAGAACTCCTGCGCCGCCATCACGATAACCCAACCGCTGGGCACCTGGGAGTGGCGAAAACCATCGCACGCATGGCCAGGCTATATTTCTGGCCGGGAATGTTTCAAGACATCACCCACTACGTGCGGCACTGCCCCGTCTGTCTGGCACACAAGGCACCGACCAGAAAACCG
>NW_012091847.1:0-650 GCF_000956235.1 Wasmannia auropunctata | reverse complement strand
GTAACCCCTCCACTCAATTGGGATTGGTCGATTTTCTTATGCTTACGTCTTACGGCTTTACAGGATTTTATGTGTGAAGGCCTTGAGCCGCCCGAACGTGACCGTGCAACAAGGAATGATGCATGCGCGCGCAGTGTTTGCATCGCGTCGCATTTGAGCAGTTGAGTGTAAAGTGACCGGACTTCAAACAATTGAAGCACAATTTGTTTTGTCGAACGAGACTATTACGGACCGATTTTGAGCGAAAGTCTTTACACTGCGTTAAGTAATGATTGCCGAAGCATTGAACACATTTGACAATGACAACATTGTTGACGGAGGATTTTCCCTTATTCTGAGTACGCGGGTTGGCCGAATCGTTGTTATTCTCGGAGAGATCGGTCAACCCACGGATTCTCAGTGTAAGGAAATCGTTAAGATCTTTATACGACGGAAGCTCGGAAAACACGCTGCGTTTTAAGTTCCATTAATTCCTTGTTCGTGGACTGAATTTTTGTACGATGAGGAAGGTGAGAAGATCGTCCCACTGATCTTCAGGGCGTGCGAGATTGCTTAGAGCTGCAATGGCGGCTGCCACTGTATCGCGCAGTCGCTTCAGTTCCGTAACGTTTTCCGTTTTCATGACCGGTAGGCTTGTGAACGAATGAATA
>NW_012091846.1:0-439 GCF_000956235.1 Wasmannia auropunctata | reverse complement strand
GTGGTACTTGGAGTCTCCGGCTAGCGTCTTGACTGACATGACCGTTGAGTGAGTGGCTGTGCCAGCTATTGCTAGGCCTGTTGTGCCGTCGATCAGCTTAGTCTTCTTCATATCCGGTAACAGATGATAGTGTGACAAGAAATCTGCTCCAATGATTGGTTGTGTAGTCTCGGCTATGACGAACCTCCACGGCATTGTTCTTCTCAAGCCGAAGTCTGGTTGGATCGTCATTAGGCCGTATGTCGGGATCGCTGTCCCATTGGCGGCGAATAACCGGTATGGTACAACCTGCCTTGTGGGCTTGGTCTTGGAGGCAGGATAGATGCTGACATCTGATCCCGTGTCTACTAGGTATTTTGTTCTTGTGTTTTTATCTGTTACGTACAAGCGGCAAGGTTGAAGGCCGTCGTCATTAGCCGCCATTAATGACCGCCTGCGG
>NW_012091845.1:0-380 GCF_000956235.1 Wasmannia auropunctata | reverse complement strand
CTTGCGATTACGACAATAATTATTGTACTTCCGTTTTTTTTGTTAGTTTTTTTTGTAATTGTCGAAATAAAAGTCTATTCGCTCAATCGTCTCTCAATCTGTCGATCCAACCGTTCGCTTTCGCTTCCACCGCGACGCAACAGGTATTCTAGTGTGACCGGTTAATAAAATCGATTTTTTTTTGCATGTTCTTATAGTTTATAGTCTTGAAAATGTGTCTCTAAAATATTAAGATGAAATTCGTTCGGTCAAATTGAGCTATAGAGGTTTAAAGACATAGCTCCCGCGTGCATCCATGCGACTCGTCGCCCGTGATTTCCATGCAGTAGACGGATTTTTTGCGTGTCAGATAGTATTTCTTTTCGTAGCCAAATAGTGCT
>NW_012091844.1:0-1039 GCF_000956235.1 Wasmannia auropunctata | reverse complement strand
GGAGACGCTACCGCGTCTCCTGATAACGTAAAGAGATGAATTTAGAAAATATCAGTTGCGGCGGAAAAATGGTTTTGAAATCACTTTCTTTATATTAAAGTAATTTTTCAACTTTTTTTCGTTATATCTCGAAATATTGAAAAATGTTTTATACAAAGTTTTATGACAAAATTATATGTATTCATTTACGTCAATAACATTTTTAAATAATAATTATTCTTTTTAATTTTTGAACATTTTTGAAAAGAATTTTTTTTAATAATTAGCGTGAGTAAAAAAAAGTGATTTTACTGTAAAACTTTTGTATAAAAATTTTTTTGATATCTTGAATAGTTTTCGAGATAAAACGAAAAAAAAATTAATTTACATATAAGGGGTGGTTTTATCTCTTTAAATCGTTTTTGGATACCAACTATTATTTTCTAAATTCATCCATTTAGGTAACCTACATATGTGAAAAGTTTCGTTAAGATCAGAATTTGACACTTCGCGAGGTTCCTTTGTTAGTGTTATTGCGATGAATGTTATCGCATGCCTCGATGATCTAAAGGGAGGACGCCCGTCCGGCAAACTGGGAGATCCAGGTTCGATTCTCGGCTGGGAACATAAGGTGATATTTTTTCGCAATAATTTCTTTACAGATTCGGGGGAAGGGAATCGTATATAAATGCGTGTCAAATTGCTAGTCAATTTAATTGTTACAAGTAAATTCCAGCCACATCCCTTATGAAAAAGACGCACGGGCTAGGGATTGTAATTCATGTAGTTATTGTAATCCCTCACGAAAATATTACATTCGACGGACCACACGCGTTATTGTAATACAAATATTACGGTGGCCAACTTATTACAGTAGCGACACATATTATAAGGCTACAATTTAGTTATTACTAGTGATGGGCGATGTTTAAAAAAATCGATTGTCAAATAATCGAATGTCCAAATAATCGATTATTAAATAATCGGTTAAATAAATAATCGATCATACAATTGATTGTATCTTAACAGAGAAAAATCGATGATTTATCGATTTTTTTTT
>NW_012091843.1:3155-3619 GCF_000956235.1 Wasmannia auropunctata | reverse complement strand
CGTGTGCTCTTCCGATCTATTTTTCGAAGACTTTCTTGCTATGATATTTTGATTCGCGAATTTTGGGACATTCTGTATATAATAAATGTTCCATATAACACTAAGCACTAAAAATTTAATTCCATTTAAAGTCCATTTAAAATAAATTTCTTAATATATTATCCACTTTTGTGAACAGATTGAAATCAAATTATAAGACATTATTTATTCTTATTTAAGAGGATCCTAAACCCTAGATCAAACTCCAAAAATCCGCTGTTTTACCGACAATTTGTGAGTATGTATGCGTGCGATATTGATGTAGTAGTGTGTAGTGATGTGTCATGTTTATTACCACATCAATATATCTCACGCAAAAATATACACGAATTTGTAGGATACAAATGTATTTTTATTTAGGCTTCTAAATTTGATTTTAACGACACACCTATATTCATTTCTTATTGTACATCTGGTTCTGCCTT
>NW_012091843.1:0-1136 GCF_000956235.1 Wasmannia auropunctata | reverse complement strand
GAAACCGCTCTTAATTTTCCGTCTTCCGAGACACGATCTTGTCGTACGATCGTGAAACGCGCGAATTGCGAGTCTCTGTCACGTCGAGTACGCTGCATTGTTGCGCGTCTCAAGTATTCTCGTCGATTATCGTATTTCCGTTTGTATTTTCGAATGTAATATTCGTCCGCTTAATACACTTGTTATTTTTATTGTTAATCATTGCTGTCATTTCTTTCAGCCTATTCTCGCCCCCCCGAACCTTGACCGTTTTCCTTCGAATCACCCCCTTTACCATTATCGTAACTGAGCAACCGGTTATCGCCGTCCTTGTCCGACCGCTGTATTGAATTCGCGCCTGATCGCGTGATTAACTAATTTTCTCTTGAGTCATTAGATTTCCGAACAACGAAATTTTCAGTAGAGAGGCACTCTCTATAACGTGCCTAACGCCCAATTTTTGTTCCCGTTTTCGATAGGCGAGATGCCTGAGTTACGGTTAATCGTGCATTAGATTTCCTTTTATCGTTTTCGCGGAATTACGCGGGTCGGACGAGCGACGAAGTTGCACTACGCTCGTGAGTGCGGTCGCAATATATACGAATATGTATATATGCGTATATTCTGGTTTTCCTTTCTTTATTAAATAATAAAGATTATTGTACTATTTAAGAGAATGGATTATATTTTTATAAGTTATTTAACTTTATATTTTTTAAGATTATTTGAGTAATATATTGAGCAATGTTTTTAAAATTTTTTATTATTTGACTAGACTAGATTACACATTGCGCTTTCATATTTTAGCCGTATGAGCACAGAGCACCTGTATTCTTGCGTGAATCTATAAAGTACTACAAAATTAAATAAAGGTATATTAACATCTCAATATTTAATATTTATGCATTTGTACATTTCTGTTTAATGTTCCGCTTTACTTTTCTGTATTCCATTGATATAGTTATTACAAAGATAATAATACATTGATTCACATATATTTGCGGCAGAAGAATTACGTGTTATGCCTCCAAAAATAGAAATTTGGAACAGCGAAAAGGAAGATGCGTTAATTTTTGAAGTCCAGAAACGACCAATATTATGGGATCCTAGTTGTAAAGCATATAAGAGAGCAGACTTGAAATATAATCAATGGTACA
>NW_012091842.1:0-348 GCF_000956235.1 Wasmannia auropunctata | reverse complement strand
TTTGTCGATTGAATATAAACCAATTTCAATGCTGTAAAAAAACGATAGAACATAATAAGTACGGTTGTTGTCCCATTTTTGGCTAAAAATCGTATTCTGTATATAATTTTCTATCATGTTCTTTCGCTTTTTAAACATGGATCAATGACGATATCGAGATTTTGCCTTGACTTTGAGTCTTGACCGATAAAAATTAATTTATCGAATAAATACAGGGTGTCCCGTAACGCTTAATTAATATTTCAAGGCGTGAAAGAGAATAAAATTTTGAACTAAAAGTTCTTCTTTCAATTTTGGCTCAGATCATTATTTACAGAGTTATTAACGAATAAAGTTAATCAATTAGAT
>NW_012091841.1:0-559 GCF_000956235.1 Wasmannia auropunctata | reverse complement strand
ATAAGTATTGCTGTAAAACGTTTTGATATTTTAGCAATTATTTTGACTTTCGCACAAAATAATTTTGATTATTGAACAAAAATTATTTTCAGATCTGGATTCAGCAAAATTGTTCTTTCCATGTTGGATTCGCTATTGCGAATTTTATAATTATGACTATGGATTCGTATTCAGCGATCCCTAAAACCTTAATTTATGGAAATAGAAAAATTTTATAACCCCCTGTGCTTCAGTAATTAATGTTTGTTCCAAAAATTTGTTTACGACAGTCCATTGTAGTCGCGATTCTGGATCCGCCATCTTGAATTTTTAAAAAGGCCATACGGCTAATACGGCATCAATAAGTAGATATTTCAACGAAAATTTTAAGACCTTTTGAAGTATCTTATCTTAAAAATTGAAGTGAACAGAGAGGGTGGCCCGCTTGACAAAGAATGCTCCATATATATATATATATATATATATATATACATACAATACATATATGTATATAAATTTGAGCTGTCGAACAAAAAAGAAAAGTCAAAGCTTACTGTTTAGCAAATAGTAGACGTTTTTT